>NC_054478.1:17545784-17795208 GCF_017639515.1 Carcharodon carcharias | reverse complement strand
GAGACACACTATGGAGGGGTCAGTCACACAGTGACAGGTATGCACTATCGAGGTGTCAGTCACAAAGTAACAGGGACGAACTTTCGAGGGGTCAGTCACACAGCGACAGGGACGCACTATCGAGATCAGTCACACAGTGACAGGGATGCACTATCGAGGGGTCAGTCACACAGTGACAGGTACGCACTATCGAGGTCCGTCACACAGTGACAGGGACACACTATCGAGGGGTCAGTCACACAGATACAGGGATGCACTATCGAGGTCAGTCTCACAGTGACAGGAACGTACTATCGAGGGATCAGTCACACAGCGACAGGGACGCACTATCGAGGGGTCAGTCACACAGTGACAGGGACGCACTATCGAGGGGTCAATCACAGAGTGACAGAGACGCACTATCGAGGGGTCACACACAGTGACAGGTACGCACTATCGAGGGGTCAGTCACACAGTGACAGGGACGAACTTTCGAAGGATCAGTCGCACAGCGACAGGGACGCACTGTCGAGGGGTCAGTCACACAGTGACAGGTACGCACTATCGAGGGGTCAGTCACACAGTGACAGGGACGAACTTTCGAAGGGTCAGTCGCACAGCGACAGGGACGCACTATCGAGAGGTCAGTCACACAGTGACGGGGACGCACTATCGAGGTCAGTCACACAGTGACAGGGAAGCACTATCGAGGGGTCAGTCACGCAGCGACAGGGACGCACCATCGAGGTCAGTCACACAGTGACAGGGAAGCACTATCGATGGGTCAGTCACACAGCGACAGAGACGCACTATCGAGATCGGTCAAATAGCGACTGGGACACACTATCGAGGCGTCAGTCACACAGCGACTGGGATGCACTATCGAGGTCAGTCACACAGCGACAGGGACGCACTATCGACATCAGTCACATAGCCACAGGGATGCACTATCGAGTGTTCAGTCACATAGCGACAGGGACGCACTACTGAGGGGTCAGGCACACAGCGACTGGGACGCACTATAGAGGGGTCAGTTACACAGTGACAGGGATGCACTATCGAGGTCAGTCACACAGTGACAGGGAGGCACCATCGAGGGGTCAGTCACACAGCGACAGGGACGCACTATCGAGATCGGTCAAATAGCGACTGGGACGCACTATCGAGGGGACAGTCACACAGCGACTGGGACGCACTATCGAGGGGTCAGTCACATAGCGACAGGGATGCACTATCGAGGGGTCAGTCACATTGCGACGGGGACGCACTATCGAGATCAGTTACACAGTGACGGACGCACAATCGAGGGATCAGTCACACAGTGAAAGGGACGCACTGTCGAGGGGTCAGTCACACAGCAACAGGGAAGCACTATCGAGATCAGTCACACAGTGACAGGGACGCACTATCGAGGGGTCAGTCACACAGTGACAGGGACGCACTATCGAGGGGTCAGTCACACAATGACTGGGACGCCCTATCGAGGGGTCAGTCACACAGTGACAGGCACGCACTATCGAGGGGTCAGTCACACAGTGACAGGGACGCACTATCGAGGGGTCAGTCACACAATGACTGGGACGCCCTATCGAGGGGTCAGTCACACAGCGACATTGACGCACTACCGAGGGGTCAGTCACACAGCAACAGGGAAGCACTATCGAGATCAGTCACACAGTGACAGGGACACACTATCGAGGGGTCAGTCACACAGCGACAGGGACGCACTATCGAGATCAGTCACACAGCGACAGGGATGCACTATCGAGATCGGTCAAATAGCGACTGGGACGCACTATCGAGGGGTCAGTCACACAGCGACTGGGATGCACTATCGAGGTCAGTCACACAGCGACAGGGACGCACTATCGACATCAGTCACATAGCGACAGGGACGCACTATCAAGTGTTCGGTCACATAGCGACAGGGACGCACTACTGAGAGGTCAGGCACACAGCGACTGGGACGCTCTATCGAGGGGTCAGTCACACAGTGACAGGGACGCACTATCGAGGTCAGTCACACAGTGACAGGGAGGCACTATCGAGGGGTCAGTCACACAGCGACAGGGACGCACTATCGAGATCGGTCAAATAGCGACTGTGACGCACTATCGAGGGGTCAGTCACACAGCGACTGGGACGCACTATCGAGGGGTCAGTCACATAGCGACAGGGACGCACTATCGAGGGGTCAGTCACATTGCGAAAGGCACGCACTACCGAGATCAGACACACAGTGACAGGGACGCACTACTGAGGGGTCAGGCACACAGCGACAGGGACGTACTATCGAGGGGTCAATCAAACAGTGACAGGGACGCACTATCGAGGGGTCAGTCACACAGCGACAGGGTCGCACTATCGAGATCAGTTACACAGTGACAGGGACGCACAATCGAGGGGTCAGTCACACAGTGAGAGGGACGCACTATCGAGGGGTCAGTCACACAGCGACAGGGTCGCACTATCGAGATCAGTTACACAGTGACAGGGACGCACAATCGAGGGATCAGTCACACAGTGAGAGGGACGCACTATCGAGGGGTCAGTCACACAGCGACAGGGAAGCACTATCGAGATCAGTCACACAGTGACAGGGGCGCACTATCGAGGGGTCAGTCACACAGTGACAGGCACGCACTATCGAGGGGTCAGTCACACAGTGACAGGGACGCACTATCGAGGTGTCAGTCACACAATGACTGGGACGCCCTATCGAGGGGTCAGTCACACAGCGACATTGACGCACTACCGAGGGGTCAGTCACACAGCAACAGGGAAGCTCTATCGAGATCAGTCACACAGTGACAGGGACGCACTATCGAGGGGTCAGTCACACAGCGACTGGGACGCACTATCGAGGGGTCAGTCACATAGCGACAGGGACGCACTATCGAGTGTTCGGTCACATAGCGACAGGGACGCACTATCGAGTGTTCGGTCACATAGCGACAGGGACGCACTACTGAGAGGTCAGGCACACAGCGACTGGGACGCACTATCGAGGGGTCAGTCACACAGTGACAGGGACGCACTATCGAGGTCAGTCACACAGTGACAGGGAGGCACTATCGAGGGGTCAGTCACACAGCGACAGGGACGCACTATCGAGATCGGTCAAATAACGACTGGGACGCACTATCGAGGGGTCAGTCACACAGCGACTGGGACACACTATCGAGGGGTCAGTCACATAGCTACAGGGACGCACTATCGAGGGGTCAGTCACATTGCGACGGGGACGCACTACCGAGATCAGACACACAGTGACAGGGACGCACTACTGAGGGTCAGGCACACAGCGACAGGGACGTACTATCGAGGGGTCAATCAAACAGTGACAGGGACTCACTATCGAGGGGTCAGTCACACAGCGACAGGGCCGCACTATCGAGGGATCAGTCACACAGTGAAAGGGACGCACTATCGAGGGGTCAGTCACACAGCGACAGGGAACCACTATCGAGATCAGTCACACAGTGACTGAGACGCACTATCGAGGGGTCAGTCACACAGTGACAGGGACGCACTATCGAGGGGTCAGTCACAAAATGACTGGGAAGCCCTATCGAGGGGTCAGTCACACAGCGACATTGACGCACTACCGAGGGGTCTGTCACACATCAACAGGGAAGCACTATCGAGATCAGTCACACAGTGACAGGGACGCACTATCGAGGGGTCAGTAACACAGCGACATTGAGGCACAGTCGAGGGGTCAGTCACACAGTGACAGGGATGCACTATCGAGGGGTCAGTCACACAGTAACAGGGACGCACTATCGAGGGGTCAGGCACACAGCGACATTGACGCACTATCGAGGGGTCAGTCACACATTGACAGGGACGCACTATCGAGGGGCCAGTCACAAAGCAACTGGGATGCACGATCGAGGGGTCAGTCACACAGTGACAGGGACGCACTATCGAGGGGTGAGTCACACAGTGACAGGGACGCATGATCGAGGGGTCAGTCACTCAGTGACAGCGAGGCACTATCGAGGGGTCAGTCACACAGTGACAGAGACGCACTATCGAGGGGTCAGTCACACAGCGACAGGGTCGCACTATCGAGATCAGTCACACAGTGACAGGGATGCACAATCGAGGGATCAGTCACACAGTGACAGCGACGCACTATCGAGGGGTCAGTCACACAGCGACAGGGAAGCACTATCGAGATCAGTCACACAGTGACAGGGACGCACTATCGAGGGGTCAGTCACACAGGGACATCGACGAACTATCGAGGGGTCAGTCACACAGTGACTGGGACGCCCTATCGAGGGGTGAGTCACACAGCGACGTTGACGCACTATCGAGTGGTCAGTCACACAGCGACATCGAGGCACAGTCGAGGGGTCAGTCACACAGTGACAGGGACGCACTATCGAGGGGTCAGTCACACAGTGACAGGGACGCACTATCGAAGGGTCAGTCACACAGCGACATTGACGCACTATCGAGGGGTCAGTCACACAGTGACAGTGACGCACTATCGAGGGGTCAGTCACAGAGCAACTGGGACGCACGATCGAGGGGTCAGTCACACAGCGACAGGGACGCACTATGGAGGGGTGAGTCACACAGTGACAGGGACGCACGATCGAGGGGTCAGTCACTCAGTGACAGAGAGACACTATCGAGGGGCCAGTCACACAGCGACAGGGACCCACTATTGAGGGTTCACTCATACAGCGATAGGGACGCACTATCGAGGGGTCAGTCACACAGTGACAGGGACGCACTATCGAGGTGTTTCACACAGTGACAAGGACGCACCATCGAGATCAGTCACATAGCGACAGGGACACACTATCAAGGGGTCAGTCACACAGCGACAGGAACGCACTATTGTGGGGTCAGTCACACAGCGACAGGGACGCACTATCGAGGGGTCAGTCACACAGTGACAGGGATGCACGATCGAGGGGTCAGTCACACAGTGACAGCGACGCACTATCGAGGGGTCAGTCACACAGTGACAGAGACGCACTATCGAGGGGTCAGTCACACAGTGACAGGGACGCACTATCGAGGGGTCAGTCACACAGTGACAGGGACGCACTATCGAGGGGTCAGTCACACAGCGACAGGGACACACTATCGAAATCAGTCACACGGTGACAGGGACGTACTATCGAGGGGTCAGTCACACAGCGACAGGGACGCACTATCGAGGGGTCAGTCACACAGTGACAGGGACGCACTATCGAGGCGTCAGTCACAGAGTGACAGAGACGCACTATGGGGGGGTCAGTCACAAAGTAACAGCTATGCACTATCGAGGTGTCAGTCACACAGTGACAGGGACGAACTTTCGAGGGGTCAGTCACACAGCGACAGGGACGCACTATCGAGATCAGTCACACAGTGACAGGGATGCACTATCGAGGGGTCAGTCACACAGTGACAGGTACGCACTATCGAGGTCCGTCACACAGTGACAGGGACACACTATCGAGGGGTCAGTCACACAGCGACAGGGACGCACCATCGAGGTCAGTCACACAGTGACAGGGAAGCACTATCTTTGGGTCAGTCACACAGCGACAGGGACGCACTATCGAGATCGGTCAAATAGCGACTGGGACGCACTATCGAGGGGTCAGTCACACAGCTACTGGGACGCACTATCGAGGTCAGTCACACAGCGACAGGGACGCACAATCGACATGAGTCACACAGCAACTGGGACGCACTATCGAGGGGTCAGTCACACAGTGACAGGGACGCACTATCGAAGTCAGTCACACAGTGACAGGGAGGCACTATCGAGGGGTCAGTCACACAGCGACAGAGACGCACTATCGAGATCGGTCAAGTAGCGACTGGGACGCACTATCGAGGGGTCAGTCACATAGCGACTGGGACGCACTATCGAGGGGTCAGTCACATAGCGACAGGGACGCACTACCGAGATCAGACACACAGTGACAGGGACGCACTATTGAGGGGTCAGACACACAGCGACAGGGACGTACTATCGAGTGGTCAATCAAACAGTGACAGGGACGCACTATCAAGGGGTCAGTCACACAGCGACAGGGTCACACTATCGAGATCAGTTACACAGTGACAGGGACGCACAATTGAGGGATCAGTCACACAGTGAAAGGGACGCACTATCGAGGGGTCAGTCACACAGTGACAGGGAAGCACTATCGAGATCAGTAACACAGTGACAGGGACGCACTATCGAAGGGTCAGTCACACAGCGACATCGAGGCAGTCGAGCGGTCAGTCACACTGTGACAGGGAAGCACTATCGAGGGGTCAGTCACACAGTGACAGGGACGCACTATCGAGGGGTCAGGCACACAGCGACATTGACGCACTATCGAGTGGTCAGTCACACAGTGACAGGGACGCACTTTAGAGGGGCCAGTCACAAAGCAACTGGGACGCACGATCAAGGGGTCAGTCATACAGCGACAGGGACGCACTATCGAGGGATGAGTCACACAGTGACAGGGACGCACGATCGAGGGGTCAGTCACTCAGTGACAGCGAGGCACTATCGAGGGGTCAGTCACACAGTGACAGAGACGCACTATCGAGGGGTCAGTCACACAGCGACAGGGACGCACTATCGAGGGGTCAGTCACACAGTAACAGGGACGCACTATCGAGGGGTCAGTCACACAGTGACAGGTACGCACTATCGAGGGGTCAGTCACACAGTGACAGGGACGAACTTTCGAAGGGACAGTCGCACAGCGACAGGGACGCACTATCGAGAGGTCAGTCACACAGTGACAGGGACGCACTATCGAGGTCAGTCACACAGTGACAGCGAAGCACTATCGAGGGGTCAGTCACACAGCGACAGGGACGCACCATCGAGGTCAGTCACACAGTGACAGGGAAGCACTATCAATGGGTCAGTCACACAGTGACAGGGACGCACTATCGAGATCGGTCAAATAGCGACTGGGACGCACTATCGAGGGGTCAGTCACACAGCTACTGGGACGCACTATCGAGGTCAGTCACACTGCGACAGGGATGCACAATCGACATGAGTCACACAGCAACTGGGACGCACTATCGAGGGGTCAGTCACACAGTGACAGGGACGCACTATCGAAGTCAGTCACACAGTGACAGGGAGGCACTATCGAGGGGTCAGTCACACAGCGACAGAGACGCACTATCGAGATCGGTCAAGTAGCGTCTAGGACGCACTATCGAGGGGTCAGTCACATAGCGACTGGGACGCACTATCGAGGGGTCAGTCACATAGCGACAGGGACGCACTACCGAGATCAGACACACAGTGACAGGGACGCACTATCGAGGGGTCAATCAAACAGTGACAGGGACGCACTATCAAGGGGTCAGTCACACAGCGACAGGGTCACACTATCGAGATCAGTTACACAGTGACAGTGACGCAAAATTGAGGGATCAGTCACACAGTGAAAGGGACGCATTATCGAGGGGTCAGTCACACAGCGACAGGGAAGCACTATCGAGATCAGTCACACAGTGACAGGGACGCACTATCGAGGGGTCAGTCACACAGTGACAGGCACGCACTATCGAGGGGTCAGTCACACAGTGACAGGGACGCACTATCTAGGGGCCAGTCACACAGTGACTGGGACGCCCTATCGAGGGGTCAGTCACACAGCGACATTGACGCACTATCGAGGGGTCAGTCACACAGCAACAGGGAAGCACTATCGAGATCAGTAACACAGTGACAGGGACGCACTATCGAAGGGTCAGTCACACAGCGACATCGAGGCAGTCGAGCGGTCAGTCACACTGTGACAGGGAAGCACTATCGAGGGGTCAGTCACACAGTGACAGGGACGCACTTTCGAGGGGTCAGGCACACAGCGACATTGACGCACTATCGAGTGGTCAGTCACACAGTGACAGGGACGCACTTTAGAGGGGCCAGTCACAAAGCAACTGGGACGCACGATCAAGGGGTCAGTCATACAGCGACAGGGACGCACTATCGAGGGATGAGTCACACAGTGACAGGGACGCACGATCGAGGGGTCAGTCACTCAGTGACAGCGAGGCACTATCGAGGGGTCAGTCACACAGTGACAGAGACGCACTATCGAGGGGTCAGTCACACAGCGACAGGGACGCACTATCGAGGGGTCAGTCACACAGCGACAGGGACCCCCTATCGAGGGTTCACTTATACAGTGACAGGGACGCACTATTAATGGGTCAGTCGCACAGCGACATGGACGCACTACAGAGGTGTCAGTCACACAGTGACGGGGACACACTATCGAGGGGTCAGTCACACAGCGACAGGGACGCGCTACCGAGGGGTCAGTCACACAGTGACAGGGACGCACTACCGAGGGGCAGTCACACAGCGACAGGGACGCACTACCGAGGGGTCAGTCACACAGCGACAGGGACGCACTATCGAGGTCAGTCACACAGCGACAGGGACACACTATAAAGGGGTCAGTCACATAGCGACAGGGACACACTATCGAGGGGTCAGTCACACAGCGACAGGGACGCACTATCGACGTCAGTCACACAGTGACAGGGACGCACAATCGAGATCAGTCACATAGCAAAGGGACGCACTATCGAGGGGTCAGTCACACAGCGACAGGGACGCACTTTTGAGAGTTCAGTCACATAGCGACAGGGACGCACTATCGAGAGGTCAGTCACACAGCGACAGGGACGCACTATCGAGGGGTCAGTCACACAGCGACAGGGACGCACTACCGAGGAGTCAATCACACATTGACAGGGAGACGCTATCGAGGGATCAGTCACACAGCGACAGGGTCGCACTACCGAGGGGTCAGTCTCACAGTGATAGGGACACACACTTGAGGTCAGTCTCACAGCGACAGGGACGCACTATCGAGGGGTCAGTCACACAGTGACAGGGACGCACTATCGAGGGGTCAGTCACACAGCGACAGGGACGCACTATTCAGGAGTCAGTCACACACTGACTGGGACGCAATATCGAGGGGTCAGTCATAGAGCGACAGGGACGCACTATCGAGGGGCCAGTCACACAGTGACAGGGACACACACTTGAGGTCAGTCACACAGCGACAGGGTCGGACTACCGAGGGGTCAGTCTCACAGTGACAGGGACACACACTTGAGGTCAGTCTCACAGCGACAGGGACGCACTATCGAGGGGTCAGTCACACAGTGACAGGGACGCACTATCGAGGGGTCAGTCACACAGCGACAGGGACGCACTATTCAGGAGTCAGTCACACACTGACTGGGACGCAATATCGAGGGGTCAGTCATAGAGCGACAGGGACGCACTATCGAGGGTCAGTCACACAGTGACAGGGACGCACTATCGAGGAGTCAGTCACACAGTGACAGGGACGCACTATCGAGGTCTTTCACACAGTGACAAGGACGCACTATCGAGAACAGTCATATAGCGACAGGGACACACTATCAAGCGGTCAGTCACACAGCGACAGGGACGCATTATTGAGGGGTCAGCCACACAGCGAAAGGGACGCACTATCGAGGGATCAGTCACTCAGTGACAGCTACGCACTATCGAGGTCAGTCAAACTGTGACAGGGACGCAATATTGAGGGGTCCGTCACACACTGGCAGGGATGCACTATCGAGTTCAGTCACACAGTGACAGGGACGCACTATCGAAGAGTCAGTCACACAGCGACAGGCACGCACTACCGAGGAGTCAGTCACACAGTGACAGGGACACACTGTCGACGGGTCAGTCACACAGCGACAGGGACGCGCTACTGAGGGGTCAGTCACACAGCGACAGGGACGCACTACTGAGGGTTCAGTCACACAGCGACAGGGACGCACTACCGAGGGGTCAGTCCCACAGCCTCAGGGGCACACTACTGAAGTCAGTCACACAGCGACAGGGACGCACTATCGAGGGTTCAATCACACAGCGACAGGGATGCGCTACCGAGGGGTTAGTCACACAGCGACAGGGACGCATTACCGAGGGTTCAGTCACACAGCGACAGGTACCCACTACCGAGGTCAGTCACACAGCGACAGGGACGTACTATCGAGGGGTCAGTCACACAGCGACATGAACGCACTATCGAGGGATTAGTCACACAGCGAGAACGACGCACTATCGAGAGGTCAGTCATACAAGGACAGGGACGCACTATCGAGGGGTCAGTCACACAGCGACAGGGGACGCACTATCGAGGTCAGTCACACAAGGGACAGGGACGCACTATCGAGGGTCAGTCACAACAGCGACAGGGACGCACTATCGAGGTCAGTCACACAGTGACAGGGACGCACTATCGAGGGGTCATCATCAAGTGACATGGAGGCACTATCGAGGGATCAGTCACACAGCGACAGGGACGCACTATCGATGTCAGTCACACAGCGACTGGGACGCACTATCGAGGGGTCAGTCACAAAGTGACAGGGACGCACTATTCAGGAGTCAGTCACACACTGACTGGGATGCAATATCGAGGGGTCAGTCATAGAGCGACAGGGACGCACTATCGAGGGTCAGTCACACAGTGACAGGGACGCACTATCGAGGGGTCAGTCACACAGTGACAGGGACGCACTATCGAGGTCTTTCACACAGTGACAAGGACGCACTATCGAGAACAGTCATATAGCGACAGGGACACACTATCAAGCGGTCAGTCACACAGCGACAGGGACGCATTATTGAGGGGTCAGCCACACAGCGAAAGGGACGCACTATCGAGGGGTCAGTCACTCAGTGACAGCTACGCACTATCGAGGTCAGTCAAACTGTGACAGGGACGCAATATTGAGATCAGTCACATAGTGACAGGGACGCACTATCGAGGGGTCCGTCACACACTGGCAGGGATGCACTATCGAGTTCAGTCACACAGTGACAGGGACGCACTATCGAAGTGTCAGTCACACAGCGACAGGGACGCGCTACCGAGGAGTCAGTCACACAGTGACAGGGACACACTATCGAGGGGTCAGTCACACAGCGACAGGAACGCACTACTGAGGGGTCAGTCCCACAGTCTCAGGGACACACTACTGAAGTCAGTCACACAGCGACAGGGACGCACTATCGAGGGATCAGTCACACAGCGACAGGGACCCACTACCGAGGGGACAGTCACACGGTGACAGGGACACACACTTGAGCTCAGTCACACAGCGACAGGGACTCGCTATCGAGGGGTCAGTCACACAGCGACAGGGACGCACTATCGAGGGTCAGTCACACAGTGACAGGGACACACTATCGAGGAGTCAGTCACACAGTGACAGGGACGCACTAACGAGGTCTTTCACACAGTGACAAGGACGCAACATCGAGATCAGTCATATAGCGACAGGGACACACTATCAAATGGGTCAGTCACACAGCGACAGGGACGCACAATTGAGGGGTCAGCCACACAGCGACAGGGACGCACTATCGAGGGGTCAGTCACCCAGTGACAGGGACGCACTATCGAGGTCAGTCACACAGCGACAGGGACACAGTATCGAGGGGTCAGTCACACAGTGACAGGGACGCTATATCGAGGTCAGTCACACAGTGACAGGGACGCACTATCGAGGGGTTAGTCACACAGCGACAGGGACGCACTACCGAGGGGTCAGTCATACGGTGACAGGGACACACACTTGAGGTCAGTCACACAGCGACAGGGACGTACTATAGAGGGGTCAGTCACACAGTGACATGGACACACTATCGAAGGGTCAGTCACACAGTGACAGGTACGCACTATTGAGGGGTCAGTCACACAGTGACAGGGACTCACTTTCGAGGGTTCAGTCACTCAGCGACAGGGCGCACTATCGAGATCAGTAACACAGTGACAGGGATGCACTATCGAGGGGTCAGTCACACAGCGACAGGGACGCACTATCGAGGGATCAGTCACACAGCGACAGGGACGCACTATCGAGGGGTCAGTCACACAGCGACAGGGACGCACTATCGAGGGGTCAGTCACACAGAGACAGGGACGCAACATCAAGGGGTCAGTCACATAGCGACAGGGATGCACTATCGAGGTCAGTCACATAGCGACAGGGACGCACTATCGAGGGGTCAGTCACACAGTGACAGGGATGCACTATCGAGGTCAGTCACACAGCGACAGGGACACACTATCAAGGGGTCAGTCACACAGTGACAGGGATACACTATCGAGGGGTCAGTCACACAGCGACAGGGATGCACTATCGAGTTCAGTCACACAGTGACAGGGACGCACTATCGAAGTGTCAGTCACACAGCGACAGGGACGCACTGCCGAGGAGTCTGTCACACAGTGACAGGGACACACTGTAGACGGGTCAGTCACACAGCGACAGGGACGCGCTACCGAGGGGTCAGTCACACAGCGACAGGGACGCACTACTGAGGGTTCAGTCACACAGCGACAGGGACGCACTACTGAGGGGTCAGTCCCACAGTCTCAGGGGCACACTACTGAAGTCAGTCACACAGCGACAGGGACGCACTATCGAGGGGTCAGTCACACAGTGACAGGGACTCACTATTGAGGGGTCAGTCACACAGTGACAGGGACGCACTATCGAGGGGTCAGTCACACAGCGACAGGGCGCACTATCGAGGTCAGTCACACAGCGACAGGGACACAGTATCGAGGGGTCAGTCACACAGTGACAGGGACGCTCTATCGAGGTCAGTCACACAGCGACAGGGACACACTATCGAGGGGTCAGTCACACAGCGACAGGGACGCGCTAAAGAGGGGTTAGTCACACAGCGACAGGGACGCACTACCGAGGGGTCAGTCATACGGTGACAGGGACACACACTTGAGGTCAGTCACACAGCGACAGGGACGTACTATCGAGGGGTCAGTCACACAGTGACATGGACGCACTATCGAGGGGTCAGTCACACAGTGACAGGTACGCACTATTGAGGGGTCAGACACACAGTGACAGGGACTCACTTTCGAGGGTTCAGTCACTCAGCGACAGGGACGCACTATCGAGATCAGTAACACAGTGACAGGGATGCACTATCGAGGGGTCAGTCACACAGCGACAGGGACGCACTATCGAGGGGTCAGTCACACAGGGACAGGGAGGCAATATCAAGGGGTCAGTCGCATAGCGACAGGGACGCAATATCGAGGTCAGTCACATAGCGACAGGGACACACTATCAAGCGGTCAGTCACACAGCGACAGGGACGCACTATTGAGGGGTCAGCCACACAGCGACAGGGACGCACTATCGAGGGGTCAGTCACACTGTGACAGGGACGCACGATCGAGGGGTCAGTCACTCAGTGACAGCTACACACTATCGAGGTCAGTCAAACTGTGACAGGGACGCAATATTGAGATCAGTCACACAGTGACAGGGACGCACTATCGAGGGGTCCGTCACACACAGGCAGGGATGCACTATCGAGTTCAGTCACACAGTGACAGGGACGCACTACCGAGGAGTCAGTCACACAGTGACAGGGACACACTGTCGACGGGTCAGTCACACAGCGACAGGGACGCGCTACCGAGGGGTCAGTCACACAGCGACAGGGACGCACTACTGAGGGTTCAGTCACACAGTGACAGGGACGCACTACCGAGGGGTCAGTCCCACAGTCTCAGGGACACACTACTGAAGTCAGTCAAACAGCGACAGGGACGCACTATCGAGGGATCAGTCACACAGCGACAGGGACGTGCTACCGAGGGGTTAGTCACACAGTGACAGGGACACACACTTGAGGTCAGTCATACAGCGACAGGGACTCACTATCGAGGGGTCAGTCACACAGTGACAGGGACGCACTATTGAGGGGTCAGTCACACAGTGACTGGGACGCAATATCGAGGGGTCAGTCATAGAGCGACAGGGACGCACTATCGAGGGTCAGTCACACAGTGACAGGGACGCACTATCGAGGAGTCAGTCACACAGTGACAGGGACGCACTAACGAGGTCTTTCACACAGTGACAAGGACGCACTATCGAGATCAGTCATATAGCGACAGGGACACACTATCAAGCGGTCAGTCACACAGCGACAGGGTCGCATTATTGAGGGGTCAGCCACACAGCGAAAGGGACGCACTATCGAGGGGTCAGTCACTCAGTGACAGCTACGCACTATCGAGGTCAGTCAAACTGTGACAGGGACGCAATATTGAGATCAGTCACATAGTGACAGGGACGCACTATCGAGGGGTCCGTCACACACTGGCAGGGATGCACTATCGAGTTCAGTCACACAGTGACAGGGACGCACTATCGAAGTGTCAGTCACACAGCGACAGGGACGCACTACCGAGGAGTCAGTCACACAGTGACAGGGACACACTATCGAGGGGTCAGTCACACAGCGACAGGGACGCACTATCGAGGTCAGTCAAACTGTGACAGGGACGCAATATTGAGATCAGTCACATAGTGACAGGGACGCACTATCGAGGGGTCCGTCACACACTGGCAGGGATGCACTATCGAGTTCAGTCACACAGTGACAGGGACGCACTATCGAAGTGTCAGTCACACAGCGACAGGGACGCGCTACCGAGGGGTCAGTCACACAGCGACAGGGACGCACTATTGAGGGTTCAGTCACACAGAGACAGGAACGCACTACTGAGGGGTCAGTCCCACAGTCTCAGGGACACACTACTGAAGTCAGTCACACAGCGACAGGGACGCACTATCGAGGGATCAGTCACACAGCGACAGGGACCCACTACCGAGGGGACAGTCACACGGTGACAGGGACACACACTTGAGCTCAGTCACACAGCGACAGGGACTCGCTATCGAGGGGTCAGTCACACAGCGACAGGGACGCACTATCGTGGGTCAGTCACACAGTGACAGGGACACACTATCGAGGAGTCAGTCACACAGTGACAGGGACGCACTAACGAGGTCTTTCACACAGTGACAAGGACGCAACATCGAGATCAGTCATATAGCGACAGGGACACACTATCAAATGGGTCAGTCACACAGCGACAGGGACGCACAATTGAGGGGTCAGCCACACAGCGACAGGGACGCACTATCGAGGGGTCAGTCACCCAGTGACAGGGACGCACTATCGAGGTCAGTCACACAGCGACAGGGACACAGTATCGAGGGGTCAGTCACACAGTGACAGGGACGCTATATCGAGGTCAGTCACACAGTGACAGGGACGCACTATCGAGGGGTTAGTCACACAGCGACAGGGACGCACTACCGAGGGGTCAGTCATACGGTGACAGGGACACACACTTGAGGTCAGTCACACAGCGACAGGGACGTACTATAGAGGGGTCAGTCACACAGTGACATGGACACACTATCGAAGGGTCAGTCACACAGTGACAGGTACGCACTATTGAGGGGTCAGTCACACAGTGACAGGGACTCACTTTCGAGGGTTCAGTCACTCAGCGACAGGGCGCACTATCGAGATCAGTAACACAGTGACAGGGATGCACTATCGAGGGGTCAGTCACACAGCGACAGGGACGCACTATCGAGGGATCAGTCACACAGCGACAGGGACGCACTATCGAGGGGTCAGTCACACAGCGACAGGGACGCACTATCGAGGGGTCAGTCACACAGAGACAGGGACGCAACATCAAGGGGTCAGTCACATAGCGACAGGGATGCACTATCGAGGTCAGTCACATAGCGACAGGGACGCACTATCGAGGGGTCAGTCACACAGTGACAGGGAAGCACTATCGAGGTCAGTCACACAGCGACAGGGACACACTATCAAGGGGTCAGTCACACAGTGACAGGGATACACTATCGAGGGGTCAGTCACACAGCGACAGGGATGCACTATCGAGTTCAGTCACACAGTGACAGGGACGCACTATCGAAGTGTCAGTCACACAGCGACAGGGACGCACTGCCGAGGAGTCTGTCACACAGTGACAGGGACACACTGTCGACGGGTCAGTCACACAGCGACAGGGACGCGCTACCGAGGGGTCAGTCACACAGCGACAGGGACGCACTACTGAGGGTTCAGTCACACAGCGACAGGGACGCACTACTGAGGGGTCAGTCCCACAGTCTCAGGGGCACACTACTGAAGTCAGTCACACAGCGACAGGGACGCACTATCGAGGGGTCAGTCACACAGTGACAGGGACTCACTATTGAGGGGTCAGTCACACAGTGACAGGGACGCTCTATCGAGGTCAGTCACACAGCGACAGGGACACACTATCGAGGGGTCAGTCACACAGCGACAGGGACGCGCTAAAGAGGGGTTAGTCACACAGCGACAGGGACGCACTACCGAGGGGTCAGTCATACGGTGACAGGGACACACACTTGAGGTCAGTCACACAGCGACAGGGACGTACTATCGAGGGGTCAGTCACACAGTGACATGGACGCACTATCGAGGGGTCAGTCACACAGTGACAGGTACGCACTATTGAGGGGTCAGACACACAGTGACAGGGACTCACTTTCGAGGGTTCAGTCACTCAGCGACAGGGACGCACTATCGAGATCAGTAACACAGTGACAGGGATGCACTATCGAGGGGTCAGTCACACAGCGACAGGGACGCACTATCGAGGGGTCAGTCACACAGGGACAGGGAGGCAATATCAAGGGGTCAGTCGCATAGCGACAGGGACGCAATATCGAGGTCAGTCACAAACCGACAGGGACACACTATCAAGCGGTCAGTCACACAGCGACAGGGACGCACTATGGAGGGGTCAGCCACACAGCGACAGGGACGCACTATCGAGGGGTCAGTCACACTGTGACAGGGACGCACGATCGAGGGGTCAGTCACTCAGTGACAGCTACGCACTATCGAGGTCAGTCAAACTGTGACAGGGACGCAATATTGAGATCAGTCACACAGTGACAGGGACGCACTATCGAGGGGTCCGTCACACACTGGCAGGGATGCACTATCGAGTTCAGTCACACAGTGACAGGGACGCATTACCGAGGGTTCAGTCACACAGCGACAGGGACCCACTACCGAGGGGACAGTCACACAGTGACAGGGAAGCACTATCGAAAGGGTCAGTCACACAGCGACAGGGACGCACTATTGAGGGGTCAGTCACACAGTGACTGGGACGCAATATCGAGGGGTCAGTCATAGAGCGACAGGGACGGACTATCGAGGGTCAGTCACACAGTGACAGGGACGCACTATCGAGGAGTCAGTCACACAGTGACAGGGACGCACTAACGAGGTCTTTCACACAGTGACCAGGACGCACTATCGAGATCAGTCATATAGCGACAGGGACACACTATCAAATGGGTCAGTCACACAGCGACAGGGACGCACAATTGAGGGGTCAGCCACACAGCGACAGGGACGCACTATCGAGGGGTCAGTCACACAGTGACAGGGACGCACTATCGAGGTCAGTCACACAGCGACAGGGACACAGTATCGAGGGGTCAGTCACACAGCGACAGGGACACTCTATCGAGGGGTCAATCACACAGCGACAGGGACGCACTAACGAGGTCAGTCACACAGTGACAGAGACGCACTATCGAGATCAGTCACATCGCGACAGGGACGCACTATCGAGGTGTCAGTCACACAGTGACAGGGACGCACTATCGAGGTCAGTCACACAGCGACAGGGACACAGTATCGATGGGTCAGTCACACAGTGACAGGGACGCACTATCGAGGTCAGTCACACAGTGACAGGGACGCACTATCGAGGGATCAGTCACACAGCGACAGGGACGCACTATCGAGGTCAGTCACACAGCGACAGGGACACACTATCGAGGGGTCAGTCACACAGCGACAGGGACGCGCTAAAGAGGGGTTAGTCACACAGCGACAGGGACGCACTACCGAGGGGTCAGTCATACAGTGACAGGGACACACACTTGAGGTCAGTCACACAGCGACAGGGACGCACTATAGAGGGGTCAGTCACACAGTGACAGGGATGCACTATCGAGGGGTCAGTCACAGAGTGACAGGTACGCACTATTGAGGGGTCAGTCACACAGTGACAGGGACTCACTTTCGAGGGTTCAGTCACTCAGCGACAGGGACGCACTAGCGAGATCAGTAACAGAGTGACAGGGATGCACTATCGAGGGGTCAGTCACACAGCGACAGGGACGCACTATCGAGGGGTCAGTCACACAGGGACAGGGACGCAATATCGAGGGGTCAGTCACACAGCGACAGGGACGCACTATCGAGGGGTCAGTCACACAGGGACAAGGACGCACTATCGAGATCAGTCATATAGCGACAGGGACACACTATCAAATGGGTCAGTCACACAGCGACAGGGAGGCACTACCGAGGAGTCAGTCACACATTGACAGGGACACACTATCGAGGGGTCAGTCACACAGCGACAGGGACGCACTATCGAGGTCAGTCACACAGCGACAGGGACACACTATAAAGGGGTCAGTCACATAGCGACAGGGACACACTATCGAGGGGTCAGTCACACAGCGACAGGGACGCACTATCGACGTCAGTCACACAGTGACAGGGACGCACAATCGAGATCAGTCACATAGCAAAGGGACGCACTATCGAGGGGTCAGTCACACAGCGACAGGGACGCACTTTTGAGAGTTCAGTCACATAGCGACAGGGACGCATTATCGAGAGGTCAGTCACACAGCGACAGGGACGCACTATCGAGGGGTCAGTCACACTGTGAAAGGGACGCACTACCGAGGAGTCAATCACACATTGACAGGGAGACGCTATCGAGGGATCAGTCACACAGCGACAGGGTCGCACTACCGAGGGGTCAGTCTCACAGTGATAGGGACACACACTTGAGGTCAGTCACACAGTGACAGGGACGCACTATTGAGAGGTCAGTCACACAGTTAGAGGGACATACCATCGAGGGGTCAGTCACACAGCGACAGGGACGCACTATTCAGATCAGTGAAAAAGTGACAGAGACGCACTATCGAGGGGTCAGTCACACAGCGACAGGGACGCAGTATCGAGGGGTCAGTCACACAGCGACAGGGACACACACTTGGGGTTAGTCACACAGCGACAGGGACGCACAATCGAGGGGTCAGTCTCACAGCGACAGGGACACAATATCGAGGTCAGTGACATAGCGAAAGGGACGCACTATCGAGGGTTCAGTCACAGAGTGACAGAGACGCACTATCGTGGGGTCAGTCACACAGCGACAGGGACGCACTATCGAGGGGTCAGTCACACAGTGACAGAGACGCACTATCGAGGGGTCAGTCACACAGCGACAGGGACGCACTATCGAGGGGTCAGTCACACAGTGACAGGGACGAACTTTCGAGGGGTCAGTCACACAGTGACAGGGACGCACTATCGAGGTCTGTCACACAGCGACAAGGACGCACTATCGAGAGGTCAGTCACACTAGCGACAGGGACAGCACTATCGAGCGGTCAGTCACACAGCGACAGGGACGCATTATTGAGGGGTCAGCCACACAGCGAAAGGGACGCACTATCGAGGGATCAGTCACTCAGTGACAGCTACGCACTATCGAGGTCAGTCAAACTGTGACAGGGACGCAATATTGAGGGGTCCGTCACACACTGGCAGGGATGCACTATCGAGTTCAGTCACACAGTGACAGGGACGCACTATCGAAGAGTCAGTCACACAGCGACAGGCACGCACTACCGAGGAGTCAGTCACACAGTGACAGGGACACACTGTCGACGGGTCAGTCACACAGCGACAGGGACGCGCTACTGAGGGGTCAGTCACACAGCGACAGGGACGCACTACTGAGGGTTCAGTCACACAGCGACAGGGACGCACTACCGAGGGGTCAGTCCCACAGTCTCAGGGACACACTACTGAAGTCAGTCACACAGCGACAGGGACGCACTATCGAGGGATCAGTCACACAGCGACAGGGACGTGCTACCGAGGGGTTAGTCACACAGCGACAGGGATGCATTACCGAGGGTTCAGTCACACAGCGACAGGTACCCACTACCGAGGGGACAGTCACACAGTGACAGGGACACACACTTGAGGTCAGTCATACAGTGACAGGGACTCACTATCGAGGGGTCAGTCACACAGTGACAGGGACGCACTATCGAAAGGGTCAGTCACACAGCGACAGGGAAGCACTATTGAGGGGTCAGTCACACAGTGACTGGGACGAAATATCGAGGGGTCAGTCATAGAGCGACAGGGACGCACTATCGAGGGTCAGTCAGACACTGACAGGGACGCACTATCGAGGAGTCAGTCACACAGTGACAGGGACGCACTAACGAGGTCTTTCACACAGTGACAAGGACGCACTATCGAGATCAGTCATATAGCGACAGGGACACACTATCAAATGGGTCAGTCACACAGCGACAGGGACGCACTATTCAGGAGTCAGTCACACACTGACTGGGATGCAATATCGAGGGGTCAGTCATAGAGCGACAGGGACGCACTATCGAGGGTCAGTCACACAGTGACAGGGACGCACTATCGAGGAGTCAGTCACACAGTGACAGGGACGCACTATCGAGGTCTTTCACACAGTGACAAGGACGCACTATCGAGAACAGTCATATAGCGACAGGGACACACTATCAAGCGGTCAGTCACACAGCGACAGGGACGCATTATTGAGGGGTCAGCCACACAGCGAAAGGGACGCACTATCGAGGGGTCAGTCACTCAGTGACAGCTACGCACTATCGAGGTCAGTCAAACTGTGACAGGGACGCAATATTGAGATCAGTCACATAGTGACAGGGACGCACTATCGAGGGGTCCGTCACACACTGGCAGGGATGCACTATCGAGTTCAGTCACACAGTGACAGGGACGCACTATCGAAGTGTCAGTCACACAGCGACAGGGACGCGCTACCGAGGAGTCAGTCACACAGTGACAGGGACACACTATCGAGGGGTCAGTCACACAGCGACAGGAACGCACTACTGAGGGGTCAGTCCCACAGTCTCAGGGACACACTACTGAAGTCAGTCACACAGCGACAGGGACGCACTATCGAGGGATCAGTCACACAGCGACAGGGACCCACTACCGAGGGGACAGTCACACGGTGACAGGGACACACACTTGAGCTCAGTCACACAGCGACAGGGACTCGCTATCGAGGGGTCAGTCACACAGCGACAGGGACGCACTATCGAGGGTCAGTCACACAGTGACAGGGACACACTATCGAGGAGTCAGTCACACAGTGACAGGGACGCACTAACGAGGTCTTTCACACAGTGACAAGGACGCAACATCGAGATCAGTCATATAGCGACAGGGACACACTATCAAATGGGTCAGTCACACAGCGACAGGGACGCACAATTGAGGGGTCAGCCACACAGCGACAGGGACGCACTATCGAGGGGTCAGTCACCCAGTGACAGGGACGCACTATCGAGGTCAGTCACACAGCGACAGGGACACAGTATCGAGGGGTCAGTCACACAGTGACAGGGACGCTATATCGAGGTCAGTCACACAGTGACAGGGACGCACTATCGAGGGGTTAGTCACACAGCGACAGGGACGCACTACCGAGGGGTCAGTCATACGGTGACAGGGACACACACTTGAGGTCAGTCACACAGCGACAGGGACGTACTATAGAGGGGTCAGTCACACAGTGACATGGACACACTATCGAAGGGTCAGTCACACAGTGACAGGTACGCACTATTGAGGGGTCAGTCACACAGTGACAGGGACTCACTTTCGAGGGTTCAGTCACTCAGCGACAGGGCGCACTATCGAGATCAGTAACACAGTGACAGGGATGCACTATCGAGGGGTCAGTCACACAGCGACAGGGACGCACTATCGAGGGATCAGTCACACAGCGACAGGGACGCACTATCGAGGGGTCAGTCACACAGCGACAGGGACGCACTATCGAGGGGTCAGTCACACAGAGACAGGGACGCAACATCAAGGGGTCAGTCACATAGCGACAGGGATGCACTATCGAGGTCAGTCACATAGCGACAGGGACGCACTATCGAGGGGTCAGTCACACAGTGACAGGGATGCACTATCGAGGTCAGTCACACAGCGACAGGGACACACTATCAAGGGGTCAGTCACACAGTGACAGGGATACACTATCGAGGGGTCAGTCACACAGCGACAGGGATGCACTATCGAGTTCAGTCACACAGTGACAGGGACGCACTATCGAAGTGTCAGTCACACAGCGACAGGGACGCACTGCCGAGGAGTCTGTCACACAGTGACAGGGACACACTGTAGACGGGTCAGTCACACAGCGACAGGGACGCGCTACCGAGGGGTCAGTCACACAGCGACAGGGACGCACTACTGAGGGTTCAGTCACACAGCGACAGGGACGCACTACTGAGGGGTCAGTCCCACAGTCTCAGGGGCACACTACTGAAGTCAGTCACACAGCGACAGGGACGCACTATCGAGGGGTCAGTCACACAGTGACAGGGACTCACTATTGAGGGGTCAGTCACACAGTGACAGGGACGCACTATCGAGGGGTCAGTCACACAGCGACAGGGCGCACTATCGAGGTCAGTCACACAGCGACAGGGACACAGTATCGAGGGGTCAGTCACACAGTGACAGGGACGCTCTATCGAGGTCAGTCACACAGCGACAGGGACACACTATCGAGGGGTCAGTCACACAGCGACAGGGACGCGCTAAAGAGGGGTTAGTCACACAGCGACAGGGACGCACTACCGAGGGGTCAGTCATACGGTGACAGGGACACACACTTGAGGTCAGTCACACAGCGACAGGGACGTACTATCGAGGGGTCAGTCACACAGTGACATGGACGCACTATCGAGGGGTCAGTCACACAGTGACAGGTACGCACTATTGAGGGGTCAGACACACAGTGACAGGGACTCACTTTCGAGGGTTCAGTCACTCAGCGACAGGGACGCACTATCGAGATCAGTAACACAGTGACAGGGATGCACTATCGAGGGGTCAGTCACACAGCGACAGGGACGCACTATCGAGGGGTCAGTCACACAGGGACAGGGAGGCAATATCAAGGGGTCAGTCGCATAGCGACAGGGACGCAATATCGAGGTCAGTCACATAGCGACAGGGACACACTATCAAGCGGTCAGTCACACAGCGACAGGGACGCACTATTGAGGGGTCAGCCACACAGCGACAGGGACGCACTATCGAGGGGTCAGTCACACTGTGACAGGGACGCACGATCGAGGGGTCAGTCACTCAGTGACAGCTACACACTATCGAGGTCAGTCAAACTGTGACAGGGACGCAATATTGAGATCAGTCACACAGTGACAGGGACGCACTATCGAGGGGTCCGTCACACACAGGCAGGGATGCACTATCGAGTTCAGTCACACAGTGACAGGGACGCACTACCGAGGAGTCAGTCACACAGTGACAGGGACACACTGTCGACGGGTCAGTCACACAGCGACAGGGACGCGCTACCGAGGGGTCAGTCACACAGCGACAGGGACGCACTACCGAGGGTTCAGTCACACAGTGACAGGGACGCACTACCGAGGGGTCAGTCCCACAGTCTCAGGGACACACTACTGAAGTCAGTCAAACAGCGACAGGGACGCACTATCGAGGGATCAGTCACACAGCGACAGGGACGTGCTACCGAGGGGTTAGTCACACAGTGACAGGGACACACACTTGAGGTCAGTCATACAGCGACAGGGACTCACTATCGAGGGGTCAGTCACACAGTGACAGGGACGCACTATTGAGGGGTCAGTCACACAGTGACTGGGACGCAATATCGAGGGGTCAGTCATAGAGCGACAGGGACGCACTATCGAGGGTCAGTCACACAGTGACAGGGACGCACTATCGAGGAGTCAGTCACACAGTGACAGGGACGCACTAACGAGGTCTTTCACACAGTGACAAGGACGCACTATCGAGATCAGTCATATAGCGACAGGGACACACTATCAAGCGGTCAGTCACACAGCGACAGGGTCGCATTATTGAGGGGTCAGCCACACAGCGAAAGGGACGCACTATCGAGGGGTCAGTCACTCAGTGACAGCTACGCACTATCGAGGTCAGTCAAACTGTGACAGGGACGCAATATTGAGATCAGTCACATAGTGACAGGGACGCACTATCGAGGGGTCCGTCACACACTGGCAGGGATGCACTATCGAGTTCAGTCACACAGTGACAGGGACGCACTATCGAAGTGTCAGTCACACAGCGACAGGGACGCACTACCGAGGAGTCAGTCACACAGTGACAGGGACACACTATCGAGGGGTCAGTCACACAGCGACAGGGACGCACTATCGAGGTCAGTCAAACTGTGACAGGGACGCAATATTGAGATCAGTCACATAGTGACAGGGACGCACTATCGAGGGGTCCGTCACACACTGGCAGGGATGCACTATCGAGTTCAGTCACACAGTGACAGGGACGCACTATCGAAGTGTCAGTCACACAGCGACAGGGACGCGCTACCGAGGGGTCAGTCACACAGCGACAGGGACGCACTATTGAGGGTTCAGTCACACAGCGACAGGAACGCACTACTGAGGGGTCAGTCCCACAGTCTCAGGGACACACTACTGAAGTCAGTCACACAGCGACAGGGACGCACTATCGAGGGATCAGTCACACAGCGACAGGGACCCACTACCGAGGGGACAGTCACACGGTGACAGGGACACACACTTGAGCTCAGTCACACAGCGACAGGGACTCGCTATCGAGGGGTCAGTCACACAGCGACAGGGACGCACTATCGAGGGTCAGTCACACAGTGACAGGGACACACTATCGAGGAGTCAGTCACACAGTGACAGGGACGCACTAACGAGGTCTTTCACACAGTGACAAGGACGCAACATCGAGATCAGTCATATAGCGACAGGGACACACTATCAAATGGGTCAGTCACACAGCGACAGGGACGCACAATTGAGGGGTCAGCCACACAGCGACAGGGACGCACTATCGAGGGGTCAGTCACCCAGTGACAGGGACGCACTATCGAGGTCAGTCACACAGCGACAGGGACACAGTATCGAGGGGTCAGTCACACAGTGACAGGGACGCTATATCGAGGTCAGTCACACAGTGACAGGGACGCACTATCGAGGGGTTAGTCACACAGCGACAGGGACGCACTACCGAGGGGTCAGTCATACGGTGACAGGGACACACACTTGAGGTCAGTCACACAGCGACAGGGACGTACTATAGAGGGGTCAGTCACACAGTGACATGGACACACTATCGAAGGGTCAGTCACACAGTGACAGGTACGCACTATTGAGGGGTCAGTCACACAGTGACAGGGACTCACTTTCGAGGGTTCAGTCACTCAGCGACAGGGCGCACTATCGAGATCAGTAACACAGTGACAGGGATGCACTATCGAGGGGTCAGTCACACAGCGACAGGGACGCACTATCGAGGGATCAGTCACACAGTAAGAGAGACACACTATCGAGGGGTCAGTCACACAGCGACAGGGACGCACTATCGAGGGGTCAGTCACACAGAGACAGGGACGCAACATCGAGGGGTCAGTCACATAGCGACAGTGATGTACTATCGAGGTCAGTCACATAGCGACAGGGACGCACTATCGAGGGGTCAGTCACACAGTGACAGGGATGCACTATCGAGGTCAGTCACACAGTGACAGGGACACACTATTGAGGGGTCAGTCACACAGTGACAGGGACACACTATCGAGGTCAGTCACACAGCAACAGGGATACACAATCGAATGGTCAGTCACACAATGACAGGGACGCACTATCAAGGGGTCAGTCACACAGCGAAAGTGACGCACTACCGAGGAGTCAGTCATACAGTGACTGGGACACACTGTCGACGGGTCAGTCACACAGCGACAGGGACGCGCTACCGAGGGGTCAGTCACACAGCGACAGGGACGCACTACTGAGGGTTCAGTCACACAGCGACAGGGACGCACTACTGAGGGGTCAGTCCCACAGTCTCAGGGGCACACTACTGAAGTCAGTCACACAGCGACAGGGACGCACTATCGAGGGGTCAGTCACACAGTGACAGGGACTCACTATCGAGGGGTCAGTCACACAGTGACAGGGACGCTCTATCGAGGTCAGTCACACAGCGACAGGGACACACTATCGAGGGGTCAGTCACACAGCGACAGGGACGCGCTAAAGAGGGGTTAGTCACACAGCGACAGGGACGCACTACCGAGGGGTCAGTCATACGGTGACAGGGACACACACTTGAGGTCAGTCACACAGCGACAGGGACGTACTATCGAGGGGTCAGTCACACAGTGACATGGACGCACTATCGAGGGGTCAGTCACACAGTGACAGGTACGCACTATTGAGGGGTCAGACACACAGTGACAGGGACTCACTTTCGAGGGTTCAGTCACTCAGCGACAGGGACGCACTATCGAGATCAGTAACACAGTGACAGGGATGCACTATCGAGGGGTCAGTCACACAGCGACAGGGACGCACTATCGAGGGGTCAGTCACACAGGGACAGGGAGGCAATATCAAGGGGTCAGTCGCATAGCGACAGGGACGCAATATCGAGGTCAGTCACATAGCGACAGGGACACACTATCAAGCGGTCAGTCACACAGCGACAGGGACGCACTATTGAGGGGTCAGCCACACAGCGACAGGGACGCACTATCGAGGGGTCAGTCACACTGTGACAGGGACGCACGATCGAGGGGTCAGTCACTCAGTGACAGCTACGCACTATCGAGGTCAGTCAAACTGTGACAGGGACGCAATATTGAGATCAGTCACACAGTGACAGGGACGCACTATCGAGGGGTCCGTCACACACTGGCAGGGATGCACTATCGAGTTCAGTCACACAGTGACAGGGACGCATTACCGAGGGTTCAGTCACACAGCGACAGGGACCCACTACCGAGGGGACAGTCACACAGTGACAGGGACACACACTTGAGGTCAGTCACACAGCGACAGGGACTCACTATCGAAGGGTCAGTCACACAGTGACAGGGAAGCACTATCGAAAGGGTCAGTCACACAGCGACAGGGACGCACTATTGAGGGGTCAGTCACACAGTGACTGGGACGCAATATCGAGGGGTCAGTCATAGAGCGACAGGGACGCACTATCGAGGGTCAGTCACACAGTGACAGGGACGCACTATCGAGGAGTCAGTCACACAGTGACAGGGACGCACTAACGAGGTCTTTCACACAGTGACCAGGACGCACTATCGAGATCAGTCATATAGCGACAGGGACACACTATCAAATGGGTCAGTCACACAGCGACAGGGACGCACAATTGAGGGGTCAGCCACACAGCGACAGGGACGCACTATCGAGGGGTCAGTCACACAGTGACAGGGACGCACTATCGAGGTCAGTCACACAGCGACAGGGACACAGTATCGAGGGGTCAGTCACACAGCGACAGGGACACTCTATCGAGGGGTCAATCACACAGCGACAGGGACGCACTAACGAGGTCAGTCACACAGTGACAGAGACGCACTATCGAGATCAGTCACATCGCGACAGGGACGCACTATCGAGGTGTCAGTCACACAGTGACAGGGACGCACTATCGAGGTCAGTCACACAGCGACAGGGACACAGTATCGATGGGTCAGTCACACAGTGACAGGGACGCACTATCGAGGTCAGTCACACAGTGACAGGGACGCACTATCGAGGGATCAGTCACACAGCGACAGGGACGCACTATCGAGGTCAGTCACACAGCGACAGGGACACACTATCGAGGGGTCAGTCACACAGCGACAGGGACGCGCTAAAGAGGGGTTAGTCACACAGCGACAGGGACGCACTACCGAGGGGTCAGTCATACAGTGACAGGGACACACACTTGAGGTCAGTCACACAGCGACAGGGACGCACTATAGAGGGGTCAGTCACACAGTGACAGGGATGCACTATCGAGGGGTCAGTCACAGAGTGACAGGTACGCACTATTGAGGGGTCAGTCACACAGTGACAGGGACTCACTTTCGAGGGTTCAGTCACTCAGCGACAGGGACGCACTAGCGAGATCAGTAACAGAGTGACAGGGATGCACTATCGAGGGGTCAGTCACACAGCGACAGGGACGCACTATCGAGGGGTCAGTCACACAGGGACAGGGACGCAATATCGAGGGGTCAGTCACACAGCGACAGGGACGCACTATCGAGGGGTCAGTCACACAGGGACAAGGACGCACTATCGAGATCAGTCATATAGCGACAGGGACACACTATCAAATGGGTCAGTCACACAGCGACAGGGAGGCACTACCGAGGAGTCAGTCACACATTGACAGGGACACACTATCGAGGGGTCAGTCACACAGCGACAGGGACGCACTATCGAGGTCAGTCACACAGCGACAGGGACACACTATAAAGGGGTCAGTCACATAGCGACAGGGACACACTATCGAGGGGTCAGTCACACAGCGACAGGGACGCACTATCGACGTCAGTCACACAGTGACAGGGACGCACAATCGAGATCAGTCACATAGCAAAGGGACGCACTATCGAGGGGTCAGTCACACAGCGACAGGGACGCACTTTTGAGAGTTCAGTCACATAGCGACAGGGACGCACTATCGAGAGGTCAGTCACACAGCGACAGGGACGCACTATCGAGGGGTCAGTCACACAGCGACAGGGACGCACTACCGAGGAGTCAATCACACATTGACAGGGAGACGCTATCGAGGGATCAGTCACACAGCGACAGGGTCGCACTACCGAGGGGTCAGTCTCACAGTGATAGGGACACACACTTGAGGTCAGTCACACAGTGACAGGGACGCACTATTGAGAGGTCAGTCACACAGTGACAGGGACATACCATCGAGGGGTCAGTCACACAGCGACAGGGACGCACTATTCAGATCAGTGAAACAGTGACAGGGACGCACTATCGAGGGGTCAGTCACATAGCGACAGGGACGCACTATCGAGGGTCAGTCACACAGTGACAGGGACGCACTATCGAGGTCAGTCACACAGTGACAGGGACGCACTATCGAGGGGTCAGTCACACAGTGACAGGGACGCACTATCGAGGTCAGTCACACAGTGACAGGGACGCACTATCGAGGGGTCAGTCACACAGTGACAGGGACGCACTATCGAGGGGTCAGTCACACAGCGACAGGGACGCACTTTTGAGATCAGTCACACAGTGACAGGGACGCACTATCGAGGGGTCAGTCACACAGCGACAGGGACGCACTATCGAGGTCAGTCACACAGTGACAGGGACGCACTATCGAGGAGTCAGTCACACAGTGACAGGGACGCACTATCGAGGGGTCAGTCACACAGTGACAGGGACGCACTATCGAGATCAGTCACACAGCGACAGGGACGCACTATCGAGCGGTCAGTCACACAGCGACAGGGACGCACTATCGAGGGGTCAGCCACACAGCGAAAGGGACGCACTATCGAGGGATCAGTCACTCAGTGACAGCTACGCACTATCGAGGTCAGTCAAACTGTGACAGGGACGCAATATTGAGGGGTCCGTCACACACTGGCAGGGATGCACTATCGAGTTCAGTCACACAGTGACAGGGACGCACTATTGAGGGGTCAGTCACACAGTGCCAGGCACGCACTATCGAGGGGTCAGTCACACAGTGACAGGGACGCACTATCGAGGGGTCAGTCACACAGTGACAGGGACGCGCTACTGAGGGGTCAGTCACACAGTGACAGGGACGCACTACCGAGGGGTCAGTCACACAGCGACAGGGACGCACTACCGAGGGGTCAGTCACACAGTGACAGGGACACACTACTGAAGTCAGTCACACAGCGACAGGGACGCACTATCGAGGTCAGTCACACAGCGACAGGGACGCACTATCGATGGGGTCAGTCACACAGCGACAGGGACGCACTATCAATGGGGTCAGTCACACAGCGACAGGGACGCACTACCGAGGGGTCAGTCACACAGTGACAGGGACGCACTATCGAGGGGTCAGTCACACAGTGACAGGGACGCACTATCGAGGGTCAGTCACACAGTGACAGGGACGCACTATCGAGGGGTCAGTCACACAGCGACAGGGACGCACTATCGAGGGGTCAGTCACACAGTGACAGGGACGCACTATCGAGGGGTCAGTCACACAGCGACAGGGACGCACTATCGAGGTCAGTCACACAGTGACAGGGACGCAATATCGAGGGTCAGTCACAGAGCGACAGGGACGCACTATCGAGGGTCAGTCACACTGTGACGGACGCACTATCGAGATCAGTCACAAAGCGACAGGGACGCACTATCGAGGGGTCAGTCACACAGCGACAGGGACGCACTATCGAGATCACTAACACAGTGACAGGGACGCAATATCGAGGGGTCAGTCACATAGTGACAGGGACGCACTATCGAGGTCAGTCACACAGTGACAGGGACGCACTATCGAGGTCAGTCACACAGCGACAGGGACGCACTATCGAGGTCAGTCACACAGTGACAGGGACGCACTATCGAGGTCAGTCACACAGCGACAGGGACGCACTATCGAGTGGTCAGTCACACAGCGACAGGGACGCACTATCGAGGGGTCAGTCACACAGCGACAGGGACGCACTATCGGGGTCAGTCACACAGTGACAGGGACGCACTATCGAGGTCAGTCACACAGTGACAGGGACGCACTATCGAGGTCAGTCACACAGTGACAGGGACGCACTATCGAGGTCAGTCACACAGTGACAGGGACGCACTATCGAGGTCAGTCACACAGTGACAGGGACGCACTATCGAGGGGTCAGTCACACAGCGACAGGGACGCACTATCGAGGCTCAGTCACACAGTGACAGGGACGCACTATCGAGGGGTCAGTCACACAGTGACAGGAAGCACTACCGAGGGATCAGTCACACAGTCTCAGGGACACACTACTGAAGTCAGTCACACAGCGACAGGGACGCACTATCGAGGGATCAGTCACACAGCGACAGGGACCCACTACCGAGGGGACAGTCACACGGTGACAGGGACACACACTTGAGCTCAGTCACACAGCGACAGGGACTCGCTATCGAGGGGTCAGTCACACAGCGACAGGGACGCACTATCGAGGGTCAGTCACACAGTGACAGGGACACACTATCGAGGAGTCAGTCACACAGTGACAGGGACGCACTAACGAGGTCTTTCACACAGTGACAAGGACGCAACATCGAGATCAGTCATATAGCGACAGGGACACACTATCAAATGGGTCAGTCACACAGCGACAGGGACGCACAATTGAGGTGTCAGCCACACAGCGACAGGGACGCACTATCGAGGGGTCAGTCACCCAGTGACAGGGACGCACTATCGAGGTCAGTCACACAGCGACAGGGACACACTATCGAGGTCAGTCACACAGTGACAGGGACGCACTATCGAGGTCAGTCACACAGCGACAGGGACGCACTATCGAGGGGTCAGTCACACAGCGACAGGGACGCACTATCGAGGGGTCAGTCACACAGTGACAGGGACGCACTATCGAGGTCAGTCACACAGTGACAGGGACGCACTATCGAGGGGTCAGTCACACAGTGACAGGGACGCACTATCGAGGGGTCAGTCACACAGTGACAGGGACGCACTATCGAGGGTCAGTCACACAGTGACAGGGACGCACTATCGAGGTCAGTCACACAGCGACAGGGACGCACTATCGAGGTCAGTCACACAGTGACAGGGACGCACTATCGAGGGGTCAGTCACACAGCGACAGGGACGCACTATCGAGGTCAGTCACACAGCGACAGGGACGCACTATCGAGGTCAGTCACACAGGACAGGGACGCACTATCGAGGTCAGTCACACAGTGACAGGGACGCACTATCGAGGTCAGTCACACAGCGACAGGGACGCACTATCGAGGTCAGTCACACAGCGACAGGGACGCACTATCGAGGGGTCAGTCACACAGTGACAGGGACGCACTACCGAGGGATCAGTCACACAGCGACAGGGACGCACTATCGAGCTCATTCACACAGTGACAGGGAAGCACTATCGAGGGGTCAGTCACACAGCGACAGGGACGCACTATCGAGGTAAGTCACACAGTGACAGGGACGCACTATCGAGGTCAGTCACACAGCGACAGGGACGCACTATCGAGGTCAGTCACACAGTGACAGGGACGCACTATCGAGGTCAGTCACACAGCGACAGGGACGCACTATCGAGGGGTCAGTCACACAGCGACAGGGACGCACTATCGAGGTCAGTCACACAGCGACAGGGACGCACTATCGAGGGGTCAGTCACACAGTGACAGGGACGCACTATCGAGGTCAGTCACACAGCGACAGGGACGCACTATCGAGGGGTCAGTCACACAGTGACAGGGACTCACTATTGAGGGGTCAGTCACACAGTGACAGGGACGCACTATCGAGGGGTCAGTCACACAGCGACAGGGCGCACTATCGAGGTCAGTCACACAGCGACAGGGACACAGTATCGAGGGGTCAGTCACACAGTGACAGGGACGCTCTATCGAGGTCAGTCACACAGCGACAGGGACACACTATCGAGGGGTCAGTCACACAGCGACAGGGACGCGCTAAAGAGGGGTTAGTCACACAGCGACAGGGACGCACTACCGAGGGGTCAGTCATACGGTGACAGGGACACACACTTGAGGTCAGTCACACAGCGACAGGGACGTACTATCGAGGGGTCAGTCACACAGTGACATGGACGCACTATCGAGGGGTCAGTCACACAGTGACAGGTACGCACTATTGAGGGGTCAGACACACAGTGACAGGGACACACTATTTGGGTCAGTCACACAGCGACAGGGACGCACTACCGAAAGGTCAGTAACACAGTGACAGGGATGCACTATCGAGGGGTCAGTCACACAGCGACAGGGACGCACTATCGAGGTCAGTCACACAGCGACAGGGAGGCACTATCGAGGGGTCAGTCAAACAGCGACAGGGACGCACTATCGAGGTCAGTCACACAGCGACAGGGACGCACTATTGAGGTCAGTCACACAGCGACAGGGACGCACTATTGAGGGGTCAGTCACACAGCGACAGGGACGCACTATCGAGGGGTCAGTCACACTGTGACAGGGACGCACTATCGAGGGGTCAGTCACACAGTGACAGGGACGCACTATCGAGGTCAGTCACACAGTGACAGCGACGCACTATCGAGGTCGGTCACACAGTGACAGGGACGCACTATCGAGGTCAGTCACACAATGACAGGGACGCACTATCGAGATCAGTCACACAGTGACAGGGACGCACTATCGAGGAGTCAGTCACACAGTGACAGGGACGCACTATCGAGAGGTCAGTCATACGATGACAGGGACGCGCTATCGAGGGGCCAGTCACACAGCGACAGGGACGCAATATCGAGGGTTCAGTCACACAGTGACAGGGACGCACTATCGAGGGGTCAGTCACACAGTCACAGTGACGCACTATCGAGATCAGTCAAACAGTGACAGAGACGCACTATCGAGGGGTCAGTCACACAGCGACAGGGACGCTGCTATCGAGGGTCAGTCACACAGTGACAGGGACACACTATCGAGGTCAGTCATACAGCGACAGGGACTCACTATCGAGGGGTCAGTCACACAGTGACAGGGACGCACTATCGAGGGGTCAGTCACACAGTGACTGGGACGCACTATCGAGGGGTCAGTCACACAGCGACAGGGACGCACTATCGAGGTCAGTCACACAGTGACAGGGACGCACTATCGAGGGGTCAGTCACACAGCGACAGGGACGCACTATCGAGGTCTTTCACACAGTGACAAGGTCGCACTATCGAGATCAGACACATTGCGACAGGGACACACTATCAAGGGGTCAGTCACACAGCGACAGGGACGCACTATTGAGGGGTCAGCCACACAGCGAAAGGGACGCACTATCGAGGGGTCAGTCACTCAGTGACAGCTACGCACTATCGAGGTCAGTCAAACTGTGACAGGGACGCAATATTGAGATCAGTCACATAGTGACAGGGACGCACTATCGAGGGGTCCGTCACACACTGGCAGGGATGCACTATCGAGTTCAGTCACACAGTGACAGGGACGCACTATCGAAGTGTCAGTCACACAGCGACAGGGACGCACTACCGAGGAGTCAGTCACACAGTGACAGGGACACACTATCGAGGTCAGTCACACAGCGACAGGGACGCACTATCGAGGTGTCAGTCAAACTGTGACAGGGACGCAATATTGAGATCAGTCACATAGTGACAGGGACGCACTATCGAGGGGTCCGTCACACAGTGAGAGGGATGCACTATCGAGTTCAGTCACACAGTGACAGGGACGCACTATCGAGGGTCAGTCACACAGCTGACAGGGACGCACTATCGAGGGTCAGTCACACAGTGACAGGGTCGCACTATCGAGGGGTCAGTCACACAGCGACAGGGATGCAATATCGAGGGGTCAGTCACACAGCGACAGGGACACACTATCGAGGTCAGTCACACAGCGACAGGGACGCACTATCGAAGTCAGTCACACAGTAACAGGGCCGCACTAACGAGGGCTCAGTCACACAGTGACAGGGACGCACTATCGAGGTCAGTCACACAGCGACAGGGACGCACTATCGAGGGGTCAGTCACACAGCGACAGGGACGCACTATCAAGGTAAGTCACACAGTGACAGGGACGCACTATCGAGAGGTCAGTCACACAGTGACAGGGACGCACTATCGAGGTGTCAGTCACACAGTGACAGGGACGCACTATCGAGGTCAGTCACACAGCGACAGGGACGCACTATCGAGGTCAGTCACACAGCGACAGGGACGCACTATTGAGGGGTCAGTCACACAGCGACAGGGACGCACTATCGAGGGGTCAGTCACACAGTGACAGGGACGCACTATCGAGGTCAGTCACACAGCGACAGGGACGCATTATCGAGGGGTCAGTCACACAGTGACAGGGCTGCTCTATCGAGGTCAGTCACACAGTGACAGGGACGCACTATCGAGAAGTCAGTCACACAGCGACAGGGACGCACTACCGAGGGGTCAGTCATACGGTGACAGGGACACACACTTGAGGTCAGTCACACAGCGACAGGGACGTACTATAGAGGGGTCAGTCACACAGTGACATGGACACACTATCGAAGGGTCAGTCACACAGTGACAGGTACGCACTATTGAGGGGTCAGTCACACAGTGACAGGGACTCACTATCGAGGGATCAGTCACACAGCGACAGGGCGCACTATCGAGGTCAGTCACACAGTGACAGGGATGCACTATCGAGGGGTCAGTCACACAGCGACAGGGACGCACTATCGAGGGATCAGTCACACAGCGACAGGGACGCACTATCGAGGGGTCAGTCACACAGCGACAGGGACGCACTATCGAGGGGTCAGTCACACAGAGACAGGGACGCAACATCAAGGGGTCAGTCACATAGCGACAGGGATGCACTATCGAGGTCAGTCACATAGCGACAGGGACGCACTATCGAGGGGTCAGTCACACAGTGACAGGGATGCACTATCGAGGTCAGTCACACAGCGACAGGGACACACTATCAAGGGGTCAGTCACACAGTGACAGGGATACACTATCGAGGGGTCAGTCACACAGTGACAGGGATGCACTATCGAGTTCAGTCACACAGTGACAGGGACGCACTATCGAAGTGTCAGTCACACAGCGACAGGGACGCACTGCCGAGGAGTCTGTCACACAGTGACAGGGACACACTGTCGACGGGTCAGTCACACAGCGACAGGGACGCGCTACCGAGGGGTCAGTCACACAGCGACAGGGACGCACTACTGAGGGTTCAGTCACACAGCGACAGGGACGCACTACTGAGGGGTCAGTCCCACAGTCTCAGGGGCACACTACTGAAGTCAGTCACACAGCGACAGGGACGCACTATCGAGGGGTCAGTCACACAGTGACAGGGACGCACTATTGAGGGGTCAGTCACACAGTGACAGGGACGCACTATCGAGGTCAGTCACACAGCGACAGGGACACACTATCGAGGGGTCAGTCACACAGTGACAGGGACGCGCTAAAGAGGGGTTAGTCACACAGCGACAGGGACGCACTACCGAGGGGTCAGTCATACGGTGACAGGGACACACACTTGAGGTCAGTCACACAGCGACAGGGACGTACTATCGAGGGGTCAGTCACACAGTGACATGGACGCACTATCGAGGGGTCAGTCACACAGTGACAGGGACGCACTATTGAGGGGTCAGTCACACAGTGACAGGGATGCAGTACCGAGGGTTCAGTCACACAGCGACAGGGACGCACTATCGAGATCAGTCACACAGTGACAGGGACGCACTATCGAGGGGTCAGTCACACAGCGACAGTGACACACTATCGGGGGGGTCAGTCACACAGCGACAGGGACGCACTATCGAGGGGCAAGTCACACAGTGACAGGGACGCACTATCGAGGTCAGTCACACAGCGACAGGGACGCACTATCGAGGTCAGTCACACAGCGACAGGGACGCACTATCGAGGTCAGTCACACAGCGACAGGGAAGCACTATCGAGGGGTCAGTCACACAGTGACAGGGACGCACTATCGAGGGGTCAGTCACACAGTGACAGGGACGCACTATCGAAGGGTCAGTCACACAGTGACAGGGACGCACTATCGAGAGGTCAGTCACACAGTGACAGGGACGCACTATCGAAGGGTCAGTCACACAATGACAGGGACGCACTATCGAGGTCAGTCACACAGTGACAGGGACGCACTATCGAGGGGTCAGTCACACAGTGACAGGGACGCACTATCGAGGGGTAAGTCACACAGCGACAGGGACGCACTATCCACGTCAGTCACACAGCGACAGGGACGCACTATCGAGAGGTCAGTCACACAGTGACAGGGAAGCACTATCGAGTACAGTCACACAGCGACAGGGACGCACTATCGAGGGGTCAGTCACACAGTGACAGGGACGCACTATCGAGGGGTCAGTCACACAGCGACAGGGACGCACTATCGAGGGGTCAGTCACACAGCGACAGGGACGCACTATCCAGGGGTCAGTCACACAGTGACAGGGACGCACTATCGAGGTCAGTCACACAGCGACAGGGATGCACTATCGAGGTCAGTCACACAGCGACAGGGACGCACTATCGAGGTCAGTCACACAGTGACAGGGACGCACTATCGAGGTCAGTCACACAGCGACAGGGACGCACTATCGAGGGGTCAGTCACACAGTGACAGGGACGCACTATCGAGGTCAGTCACACAGCGACAGGGATGCACTATCGAGGTCAGTCACACAGCGACAGGGACACTCTATCGAGGGGTCAATCACACAGCGACAGGGACGCACTAACGAGGTCAGTCACACAGTGACAGAGACGCACTATCGAGATCAGTCACATCGCGACAGGGACGCACTATCGAGGTGTCAGTCACACAGTGACAGGGACGCACTATCGAGGTCAGTCACACAGCGACAGGGACGCACTATCGAGGGGTCAGTCACACAGTGACAGGGACGCACTATCGAGGTCAGTCACACAGTGACAGGGACGCACTATCGAGGGATCAGTCACACAGCGACAGGGACGCACTATCGAGGTCAGTCACACAGCGACAGGGACACACTATCGAGGGGTCAGTCACACAGCGACAGGGACGCGCTAAAGAGGGGTTAGTCACACAGCGACAGGGACGCACTACCGAGGGGTCAGTCATACAGTGACAGGGACACACACTTGAGGTCAGTCACACAGCGACAGGGACGCACTATAGAGGGGTCAGTCACACAGTGACAGGGATGCACTATCGAGGGGTCAGTCACAGAGTGACAGGTACGCACTATCGAGGGGTCAGTCACACAGTGACAGGGACTCACTTTCGAGGGTTCAGTCACTCAGCGACAGGGACGCACTAGCGAGATCAGTCACACAGTGACAGGGATGCACTATCGAGGGGTCAGTCACACAGCGACAGGGACGCACTATCGAGAGGTCAGTCATACAAGGACAGGGACGCACTGTCGAGGGGTCAGTCACACAGCGACAGGGACGCACTATCGAGGGGTCAGTCACACAGGGACAAGGACGCACTATCGAGATCAGTCATATAGCGACAGGGACACACTATCAAATGGGTCAGTCACACAGCGACAGGGACGCACAATTGAGGGGTCAGCCACACAGCGACAGGGACGCACTATCGAGGGGTCAGTCACACAGTGACAGGGACGCACTATCGAGGGGTCAGTCACACAGTGACAGGGACGCACTACCGAGGGGACAGTCACACAGCGACAGGGACGCACTACCGAGGCTTCAGTCACACAGCGACAGGGACGCACTACCGAGGGGTCAGTCACACAGTGACAGGGGCACACTATCGAGGTCAGTCACACAGTGACAGGGACGCACTATCGAGGGGTCAGTCACACAGTGACAGGGAAGCACTATCGAGGGGTCAATCACACAGCGACAGGGAAGCACTATCGAGATCAATCACACAGTGACAGGGACGCACTATCGAGGGGTCAGTCACACATCGACATCGACGCACTATCAGGGGGTCAGTCACACAATGACAGGGCTGTACTATCGAGTGGTCAGTCACACAGCGACATTGACGCACTATCGAGGGGTCAGTAACACAGCGACAGGGATGCACTATTGAGGGGTCAGTGACTCAGTGACAGGGATGCAATATCGAGGGTCAGTCACACTGTGACAGGGACGCACTATCGAGATCAGTCACACAGTGACAGGGACGCACTATCGAGGTCAGTCACACAGTGCCAGGGACGCATTATCGAGGGGTCAGTCACACAGCGACAGGGACGCACTATCGAGGGGTCAGTCACACAGTGACAGGGACGCACTATCGAGGGGTCAGTCACACAGCGACAGGGACGCACTATCGAGGGGTCAGTCACACAGTGACAGGGACGCACTATCGAGGTCAGTCACACAGTGACAGGGAAGCACTATCGAGGGGGCAGTCACACAGTGACAGGGACGCACTATTGAGGAGTCAGTCACACACTGACTGGGACGCAATATCGAGGGGTCAGTCATAGAGCGACAGGGACGCACTATCGAGGGATCAGTCACACAGCGACAGGGACGCACTATCGAGGGGTCAGTCACACATTGACTGGGAGACGCTATCGAGGGGTCAGTCACACAGCGACAGGGACGCACTATCGAGGGGTCAGTCACACAGTGACTGGGACGCACTATCGAGGGGTCAGTCACACAGCGACAGGGTCGCACTACCGAGGGGTCAGTCACACAGTGACAGGGACACACACTTGAGGTCAGTCACACAGCGACAGGGACGCACTATCGAGTGGTCAGTCACACAGCGACAGGGACGCACTATTGAGGAGTCAGTCACACAGTGACTGGGACGCAATATCGAGGGGTCAGTCATAGAGCGACAGGGACGCACTAGCGAGGGTCAGTCAGACAGTGACAGGGACGCACTATCGAGGAGTCAGTCACACAGTGACAGGGACGCACTATCGAGGTCTTTCACACAGTGACAAGGACGCACTATCGAGAACAGTCATATAGCGACAGGGACACACTATCAAGCGGTCAGTCACACAGCGACAGGGACGCACTACTGAGGGGTCAGCCACACAGCGACAGGGACGCACTATCGAAGGGTCAGTCACACTGTGACAGGGACGCACGATCGAGGGGTCAGTCACTCAGTGACAGCTACGCACTATCGAGGTCAGTCAAACTGTGACAGGGACGCAATATTGAGATCAGTCACATAGTGACAGGGACGCACTATCGAGGGTTCAGTTACACAGTGACAGGGACGCACTATCGAGGGGTCAGTCACACAGTGACAGGGACGCACTATCGAGGGGTCAGTCACACAGAGACAGGGACGCACTATCGAGGGGTCAGTCACACAGTGACAGGGACGCACTATCGAGGTCAGTCACACAGTGACAGGGACGCACTATCGAGGGGTCAGTCACACAGCGACAGGGACGCACTGTCGAGGTCAGTCACACAGTGACAGAGACGCACTGTCGATTCCAGTCACACAGCGACAGGGACGCACTTTCCAGGGGTCAGTCACACAGCAACACCGACGCACTATCGAGGTCAGTCACAAAGTGACAGGGACGCGCTAACGAGAGGTCAGTCACAAGCTGACAGGGACGCACTATCGACAGGTCAGTCAACAGCGACATGGACGCACTATCGAGGGGTCAGTCACACAGCGACAGGGACGCACTATCGAGATCGCTCATATAGCGACAGGGATGCACTATCGACGGGTCAGTCACACAGTGACAGCGACGCACTATCGAAAGGATCAGTCACACAGCGACAGGGACGCACTATTGAGGGGTCAGTCACACAGTGACTGGGACGCAATATCGAGGGGTCAGTCATAGAGCGACAGGGACGCACTATCGAGGGTCAGTCACACAGTGACAGGGACGCACTATCGAGGAGTCAGTCACACAGTGACAGGGACGCACTAACGAGGTCTTTCACACAGTGACCAGGACGCACTATCGAGATCAGTCATATAGCGACAGGGACACACTATCAAATGGGTCAGTCACACAGCGACAGGGACGCACTATCGAGAGGTCACTCATACAACGACAGGGACGCACTATCGAGGGGTCAGTCACACAGTGACAGGGACGCACTATCGAGGTCAGTTACATAACGAGAAGGACACAGTACCGAGGGGTCAGTCACACAGCGACAGGGACACACTATCGAGGGGTCAATCACACAGCGACAGGGACGCACTAACGAGGTCAGTCACACAGTGACAGGGACGCACTATCGAGGGGTCAGTCACACAGTGACAGGGACGCACTATCGAGGGGTCAGTCACACAGCGACAGGGACGCACTATCGAGGTCAGTCACACAGCGACAGGGACGCACTATCGAAGGGTCAGTCACACAGTGACAGGGACGCACTATCGAGGGGTCAGTCACACAGTGACAGGGACGCACTATCGAGGTCAGTCACACAGTGACAGGGACGCACTATCGAGGGGTCAGTCACACAGCGACAGGGACGCACTATCGATGGTCAGTCACACAGTGACAGGGACGCACTATCGAGGGGTCAGTCACACAGTGACAGGGATGCACTATCGAGGTCAGTCACACAGCGACAGGGACGCACTATCGAGGGGTCAGTCAAACAGTGACAGGGACGCACTATCGAGGGGTCAGTCACACAGTGACAGGGACGCACTATCGAGGTCAGTCACACAGCGACAGGGACTCACTATCGAGGGGTCAGTCACACATGACAGGGACGCACTATCGAAAGGGTCAGTCACACAGCGACAGGGACGCACTATTGAGGGGTCAGTCACACAGTGACAGGGACGCAATATCGAGGGGTCAGTCATAGAGCGACAGGGACGCACTATTGAGGGTCAGTCACACAGTGACAGGGACGCACTATCGAGGAGTCAGTCACACAGTGACTGGGACGCACTAACGAGGTCTTTCACACAGTGACAAGGACGCACTATCGAGATCAGTCATATAGCGACAGGGACACACTATCGAGGGGTCAGTCACACAGCGACATGGAGGCATTATCGAGGGGTCAGCCACACAGCGACAGGGACGCACTATCCAGGGGTCAGTCACACAGCGACAGGGACGCACTATCGAGGGGTCAGTCACACAGCGACAGGGACGCACTACCGAGGGGTCAGTCACACAGTGACACGGGCGCACTAACGAGGTCAGTCACACAGTGACAGGGACGCACTATCGAGGGGTCAGTCACACAGTGACACGGGCGCACTATCGAGGTCAGTCACACAGCGAAGGGGACGCACTATCAAGGTCAATCACACAGTGACAGGGACGCACTATCGAGGGGTCAGTCACACAGAGACAGTGACGCACTAACGAGGGGTCAGTCACACAGGAACAGGGACGTACTATCGAGGTGAGTCACATAGCGAAAGGGACGCACTATCGAGGGGTCAGTCACATAGCGAAAGGGACGCACTATCAAGGTCAGTCACACAGTGAAAGGGACGCACTATCGAGGTGTCAGTCATACAGTGACAGGGACGCACTATCGAGGGGTCAGTCACACAGTGACAGCGACGCACTATCGAGGGTCAGTCCACAGTGGACAGGGACTCACTATCGAGGGGTCAGTCACACAGAGACTAGGGACGCAATATCGAGGAGTCAGTCACACAATGACAGGGACGCACTATCGAGGTCAGTCACACAGTGACAGGGACGCACTATCGAGGGGTCAGTCACACAGTGACAGGGATGCACTATCGAGGTCAGTCACACAGCGACAGGGACACATATTTACGGGTCAGTCACACAGCGACAGGGACACACTATCGAGGTAAGTAATACAACGACAGGGACGCACTATCGAGGTCAGTCACACAGTGACAGGGACGCACTATCGAGATCAGTCACACAGTGACAGGGACGCACTGTCGATTTCAGTCACACAGCGACAGGGACGCACTATCGAGGGGTCAGTCACACAGCGACAGGGACACACTATGAGGTCAGTCACACAGCGACAGGGACGCACTATCAAGGGGTCAGTCACACAGTGACAGGGACGCACTACCGAGCGGTCAGTCACACAGCGACAGGGACGCACTACCAAGGGTTCAGTCACACAGCGACTGGGACGCACTACCGAGGGGTCAGTCACACAGTGACAGGGAAACATTATGAGCTCAGTCACACAGTGACAGGGACGCACTAACGAGGGGTCAGTCACACAGTGACAGGGACGCACTATCGAGTGGTCATTCACACAGTGACAGGGACGCACTATCGAGAGGTCACTCATACAATGACAGGGACGCACTATCGAGGGGTCAGTCACACAGCGACAGGGACGCACTATCGAGGGGTCAGTCACACAGCGACAGGGACGCACTATCGAGGTCAGTCACACAGCGACAGGGACGCACTATCGAGGGGTCAGTCACACAGCGACAGGGACGCACTATCGAGGGTTCAGTCACACAGTGACAGGGACGCTCTATCGAGAGGTCAGTCACACAATGACAGGGACGCACTATCGAGGGGTCAGTCACACAGTGACAGGGATGCACTATCGAGGGATCGGTCACACAGCGACAGGGACGCACTATCGAGGGGTCAGTCACACAGTGACAGGGACGCACTATCGAGAGGTCAGTCACACAGTGACAGGGACGCACTATCGAGGGCTCAGTCACACAGTGACAGGGACGCACTATCGAGGGGTCAGTCACACAGCGACAGGGACGCACTATCGAGGGGTCAGTCACACAGTGACAGCGACGCACTATCGAGGTAAGTCACACAGTGACAGGGACGCACTATCGAGGAGTCAGTCACACAGCGACAGGGACGCACTATCGAGGAGTCAGTCACACAGTGACAGGGACGCACTATCGAGGGGTCAGTCACACAGCGACAGGGACGCACTATCGAGGAGTCAGTCACACAGCGACAGGGACGCACTATCGAGGGGTCAGTCACACAGCGACAGGGACGCACTACCAAAGGGTCAGTCACACAGCGACAGGGACGCACTATCGAGGTCAGTCACACAGCGACAGGGACGCACTATCAAGGTCAGTCACACAGTGACAGGGACGCACTATCGAGGTGTCAGTCACACAGTGACAGGGACGCACTATCGAGGTCAGTCACACAGTGACAGGGACGCACTATCGAGGGGTCAGTCACACAGTGACAGGGACGCACTATTGAGAGGTCAGTCATACAATGACAGGGACGCACTATCGAGATCAGTCACATAGCGAAAGGGACACACTATCGAGGTCAGTCACACAGCGACAGGGACGCACAATTGAGGGGTCAGCCACACAGCGACAGGGACGCACTATCGAGGGGTCAGTCACCCAGTGACAGGGACGCACTATCGAGGTCAGTCACACAGAGACAGAGATGCACTATCGAGGGGTCAGTCACACAGTGACAGGGACGCAATTTCGAGGTCAGTCACACAGTGATAGGATTGAACTATCGAGGTCAGTCACACAGCGACAGGGACGCACTATCGAGGGGTCAGTCATACGGTGACAGGGACACACACTTGAGGTCAGTCACACAGCGACAGGGACGTACTATAGAGGGGTCAGTCACACAGTGACATGGACACACTATCGAAGGGTCAGTCACACAGTGACAGGTACGCACTATTGAGGGGTCAGTCACACAGTGACAGGGACTCACTATCGAGGGGTCTGTCACACAGCGACAGGGCGCACTATCGAGGTCAGTCACACAGTGACAGGGAAGCACTATCGAGGAGTCAGTCACACAGCGACAGGGACGCACTATCGAGTGGTCAGTCACACAGCGACAGGGACGCACTATCGAGGGGTCAGTCACACAGCGACAGGGACGCACTATCGAGGTCAGTCACACAGAGACAGGGACGCACTATCGAGGGGTCAGTCACACAGTGACAGGGACGCACTATCGAGGTCAGTCACACAGCGACAGGGACGCACTATCGAGGGGTCAGTCACACAGTGACAGGGACGCACTATCGAGGTCAGTCACACAGTGACAGGGACGCACTATCGAGGTGTCAGTCACACAGCGACAGGGACGCACTATCGAGGGGTCAGTCACACAGCGACAGGGACGCACTATCGAGTTCAGTCACACAGTGACAGGGACGCACTATCGAGGAGTCAGTCACACAGCGACAGGGACGCACTATCGAGGAGTCAGTCACACAGTGACAGGGACGCACTGTCGATTCCAGTCACACAGCGACAGGGACGCACTTTCGAGGGGTCAGTCACACAGTGACAGGGACGCACTACTGAGGGTTCAGTCACACAGCGACAGGGACGCACTATGAGGGGTCAGTCACACAGTCTCAGGGGCACACTACTGAAGTCAGTCACACAGCGACAGGGACGCACTATCGAGGGGTCAGTCACACAGTGACAGGGACTCACTATTGAGGGGTCAGTCACACAGTGACAGGGACGCTCTATCGAGGTCAGTCACACAGCGACAGGGACACACTATCGAGGGGTCAGTCACACAGCGACAGGGACGCGCTAAAGAGGGGTTAGTCACACAGCGACAGGGACGCACTACGAGGGGTCAGTCATACGGTGACAGGGACACACACTTGAGGTCAGTCACACAGCGACAGGGACGTACTATCGAGGGGTCAGTCACACAGTGACATGGACGCACTATCGAGGGGTCAGTCACACAGTGACAGGTACGCACTATTGAGGGGTCAGACACACAGTGACAGGGACTCACTTTCGAGGGTTCAGTCACTCAGCGACAGGGATGCACTATCGACGGGTCAGTCACACAGTGACAGCGATGCACTATCGAGGGGTCAGTCACACAGCGACAGGGACGCACAATCGAGGGGTCAGTCTCACAGCGAGAGGGACGCACTATCGAGGTCAGTGACATAGCGACAGGGACGCACTATCGAGGTCAGTCACATAGCGACAGGGACACACTATCGAGGGTTCAGTCACACAGCGACAGGGACGCACTATTGAGGGGTCAGTCACACAGCGACAGGGACGCACTATCGAGGGGTCAGTCACACTGTGACAGGGACGCACTATCGAGGATCGGTCACACAGCGACAGCTACGCACTATCGAGGTCAGTCAAACTGTGACAGGGACGCAATATTGAGATCAGTCACACAGTGACAGGGACGCACTATCGAGGGGTCCGTCACACACTGGCAGGGATGCACTATCGAGTTCAGTCACACAGTGACAGGGACGCATTACCGAGGGTTCAGTCACACAGCGACAGGGACCACTACGAGGGGACAGTCACACAGTGACAGGGACACACTTGAGGTCAGTCACACAGTGACAGGGACACACTATCGAGGGGTCGGTCACACAGCGACAGGGAAGCACTATCGAGGTCAGTCACACAGTGACAGGGACGCACTATCAAGTGGTCAGTCACACAGTGACAGGGACGCAATATTGAGGGGTAAGTCATAGAGCGACAGGGACGCACTATCGAGGGTCAGTCACACAGTGACAGGGACGCACTATCGAGGGGTCAGTCACACAGTGACAGGGACGCACTATCGAGGGCTTTCACACAGTGACCAGGACGCACTATCGAGATCAGTCACATAGCGACAGGGACACACTATCAAAGGGGTCAGTCACACAGCGACAGGGACGCACAATCGATGTCAGCCACACAGCGACAGGGACGCACTATCGAGGGGTCAGTCACACAGTGACAGGGACGCACTATCGAGGTCAGTCACACAGCGACAGGGACACACTATCGAGGGGTCAGTCACACAGCGACAGGGACGCACTATCGAGGGGTCAATCACACAGCGACAGGGACGCACTATCGAGGGATCAGTCACACAGTGACAGGGACGCACTATCGAGGTCAGTCACACAGTGACAGGGACGCACTATCGAGGGGTCAGTCACACAGTGACAGGGACGCACTATCGAGGTCAGTCACACAGCGACAGGGACGCACTATCGAGGGGTCAGTCACACAGTGACAGGGACGCACTATCGAGGTCAGTCACACAGTGACAGGGACGCACTATCGAGGGGTCAGTCACACAGCGACAGGGACGCACTATCGAGGTCAGTCACACAGCGACAGGGGACACACTATCGAGGGGTCAGTCACACAGCGACAGGGACGCACTATCGAGGGGTCAGTCACACAGTGACAGGGACGCACTATCGAGGGGTCAGTCACACAGTGACAGGGACACACACTTGAGGTCAGTCACACAGCGACAGGGACGCACTATAGAGGGGTCAGTCACACAGTGACAGGGATGCACTATCGAGGGGTCAGTCACAGAGTGACAGGTACGCACTATTGAGGGGTCAGTCACACAGTGACAGGGACTCACTTTCGAGGGTTCAGTCACTCAGCGACAGGGACGCACTAGCGAGATCAGTAACAGAGTGACAGGGATGCACTATCGAGGGGTCAGTCACACAGCGACAGGGACGCACTATCGAGGGTCAGTCACACAGTGACAGGGACGCACTATCGAGGAGTCAGTCACACAGTGACAGGGACGCACTATCGAGGTCTTTCACACAGTGACAAGGTCGCACTATCGAGATCAGTCATATAGCGACAGGGACACACTATCAAATGGGTCAGTCACACAGCGACAGGGACGCACTACCGAGGGGTCAGTCATACAGTGACAGGGACACACACTTGAGGTCAGTCACACAGCGACAGGGACGCACTATAGAGGGGTCAGTCACACAGTGACAGGGACGCACTATCGAGGACAGTCACACAGTGACAAGGACGCACTATCGAGGGGTCTGTCGCACAGCGACAGGGACGCACTATCGAGGGATCAGTCACACAGTGACAGGGACGCACTATCGAGGGGTCAGTCACTCAGTGACAGGGACGCACTATCGAGGGTCAGTCACACAGCGACAGGGACGCACTATCGAGGTCAGTCACACAGTGACAGGGACGCACTATCGAGGGGTCAGTCACACAGTGACAGGGACGCACTATCGAGGTCAGTCACACAGTGACAGGGACGCACTATCGAGGTCAGTCACACAGTGACAGGGACGCACTATCGAGGGTCAGTCACACAGTGACAGGGACGCACTATCGAGGTCAGTCACACAGCGACAGGGACGCACTATCGAGGGGTCAGTCACACAGTGACAGGGACGCACTATCGAGGTCAGTCACACAGTGACAGGGACGCACTATCGAGGGGTCAGTCACACAGCGACAGGGACGCACTATCGAGGGTCAGTCACACAGCGACAGGGACGCACTATCGAGGTCAGTCACACAGTGACAGGGACGCACTATCGAGGGGTCAGTCACACAGCGACAGGGACGCACTATCGAGGGGTCAGTCACACAGTGACAGGGACGCACTATCGAGGTCAGTCACACAGCGACAGGGACACACTATCGAGGGGTCAGTCACACAGTGACAGGGACGCACTATCGAGGTCAGTCACACAGTGACAGGGATGCAGTACCGAGGGGTCAGTCACACAGCGACAGGGACGCACTATCGAGGTCAGTCACACAGCGACAGGGACGCACTATCGAGGTCAGTCACACAGCGACAGGGACGCACTATCGAGGGTCAGTCACACAGGACAGGGACGCACTATCAAGGGGTCAGTCACACAGTGACAGCGACGCACTATCGAGGTCAGTCACACAGTGACAGGGACGCACTATTGAGGGGTCAGTCACATAGCGACAGGGACGCACTATCGAGGCTCAGTCACACAGTGACAGGAACACACAATCGAGGGGTCAGTCACACAGTGACAGGGACGCACTATCGAGGGGTCAGTCACACAGCGACAGGGACGCACTATCGAGGTCAGTCACACAGTGACAGGGACGCACTATCGAGGGGTCAGTCACACAGCGACAGGGACGCACTATCGAGGGGTCAGTCACACAGTGACAGGGTTGCACTACCGAGGGATCAGTCACACAGCGACAGGGACGCACTATCGAGGGGTCAGTCACAAAGTGACAGGGACGCACTATCGAGGTCAGTCACACAGCGACAGGGACACACTATCGAGGGGTCAGTCACACAGCGACAGGGACGCACTATCGAGAGGTCAGTCACACAGCGACAGGGACGCACTATCGAGGGGTCAGTCACACAGTGACAGGGACGCACTATCGAGGGTCAGTCACACAGTGACAGGGACGCACTATCGAGGGGTCAGTCACATAGCGACAGGGACGCACTATCGAGGGGTCAGTCACACAGTGACAGGGACGCACTATCGAGGGGTCAGTCACACTGTCACAGGGACACACTATCGAGATCAGTCACACAGTGACAGGGACGCACTATCGAGGGGTCAGTCACACAGCGACAGGGACGCACTATCGAGGGGTCAGTCACACAGTGACAGGGACGCACTATCGAGGGGTCAGTCACACAGTGACAGGGACGCACTATCGAGGGTCAGTCACACAGCGACAGGGACGCACTATCGAGGGGTCAGTCACACAGCGACAGGGACGCACTATCAAGGGGTAAGTCACACAGTGACAGGGACGCACCATCGAGGGGTCAGTCACACAGTGACAGGGACGCACAATCGAGGGGTCAGTCACACAGCGACAGGGACGCACTATCGAGTGGTCAGTCACACAGTGACAGGGACGCACTATCGAGGGGTCAGTCACACAGCGACAGGGACGCACTATCGAGGTCAGTCACACAGTGACAGGGACGCACTATCGAGGTCAGTCACACAGCGACAGGGACGCACTATCGAGGTCAGTCACACAGTGACAGGGACGCACTATCGAGGGGTCAGTCACACAGCGACAGGGACGCACTATCGAGGTCAGTCACACAGTGACAGGGACGCACTATTGAGGTCTGTCACACAGTGACAGGGAAGCACTATCGAGGGGTCAGTCACACAGTGACAGGGACGCACTATCGAGGGTCAGTCACACAGTGACAGGGACGCACTATCGAGGGGTCAGTCACACAGCGACAGGGACGCACTATCGAGGGGAAGGCACACAGCGACAGGGACGCACTATCGAGGGGTCAGTCACACAGTGACAGGGACGCACTATCGAGGGGTCAGTCACACAGCGACAGGGACGCACTATCGAGGGGTCAGTCACACAGTGACAGGGACGCACTATCGAGGGGTCAGTCACACAGCGACAGGGACGCACTATCGAGGGGTCAGTCACACAGTGACAGGGACACACTATCGAGGTCAGTCACACAGCGACAGGGACGCACTATCGAGGGGTCAGTCACACAGTGACAGGGACGCACTATCAAGTTTCATCACACAGTGACAGGGACGCACTATCGAGGGGACAGTCACACAGCGACAGGGACGCAATATCGAGGGTCAGTCACGACAGTGACAGGACGCACTATCGAGGGGTCAGTCACACAGTGACAGGGACGCACTATCGAGGTCAGTCAAATAGCGACTGGGACGCACTATCGATGTCAGTCACATAGCGACAGGGACGCACTATCAAGGTCAGTCACACAGCGACAGGGACGCACTATCGAGGGGTCACGCACACAATGACAGGGACGCACTATCGAGGGGTCAGTCACACAGTGACAGGGACGCACTATCGAGGGGTCAGTCACACAGTGACAGGTACGCACTATCGACGTCAGTCACACAGTGACAGGGACGCACTATCGAGGCGTCAGTCACACAGTGACAGGGACGGACTATCGAGGTCAGTCACACAGTGACATGGAGGCATTATCGAGGTCAGTCACACAGTGACAGGGACGCACTATCGAGGTCAGTCACACAGCGACAGGGACGCACTATCGAGGTCAGTCACACAGCGACAGGGACGCACTATCGAGGGGTCAGTCACACAGCGACAGGGACGCACTATCGAGGGGTCAGTCACACAGCGACAGGGACGCACTATCGAGGTCAGTCACACAGCGACAGGGACGCACTATCGAGGGGTCAGTCACACAGCGACAGGGACGCACTATCGAGGTCAGTCACACAGTGACAGGGACGCACTATCGAGGGGTCAGTCACACAGCGACAGGGACGCACTATCGAGGGGTCAGTCACACAGCGACAGGGACGCACTATCGAGGGGTCAGTCACACAGCGACAGGGACGCACTATCGAGGTCAGTCACACAGTGACAGGGACGCACTATCGAGGGGTCAGTCACACAGCGACAGGGACTCACTATCGAGGGGTCAGTCACACAGTGACAGCGACGCACTATCGAGGTCAGTCACACAGCGACAGGGACGCACTATCGAGGGGTCAGTCACACAGTGACAGGGACGCACTATCGAGGGGTCAGTCATAGAGCGACAGGGACGCACTATCGAGGGTCAGTCACACAGTGACAGGGACGCACTATCGAGGAGTCAGTCACACAGTGACAGGGACGCACTAACGAGGTCTTTCACACAGTGACCAGGACGCACTATCGAGATCAGTCATATAGCGACAGGGACACACTATCAAATGGGTCAGTCACACAGCGACAGGGACGCACAATTGAGGGGTCAGCCACACAGCGACAGGGACGCACTATCGAGGGGTCAGTCACACAGCGACAGGGACACAGTATCGAGGGGTCAGTCACACAGCGACAGGGACACACTATCGAGGGGTCAGTCACACAGCGACAGGGACGCACTATCGAGGTCAGTCACACAGCGACAGGGACGCACTATCGAGGTCAGTCACACAGCGACAGGGACGCACTATCGAAGGTCAGTCACACAGCGACAGGGACGCACTATCGAGGTCAGTCACACAGTGACAGGGACGCACTATCGAGGGGTCAGTCACACAGCGACAGGGACGCACTATCGAGGGGTCAGTCACACAGTGACAGATACGCACTATCGAGGGATCAGTCACACAGCGACAGGGACGCACTATCGAGGTCAGTCACACAGCGACAGGGACGCACTATCGAGTGGTCAGTCACACAGTGACAGGGACGCACTATCGAGGTCAGTCACACAGCGACAGGGACGCACTATCGAAGTCAGTCACACAGTGGCCAGGATGCACTATCGAGGGGTCAGTCACACAGTGACAGGGACGCACTATCGAGGGGCAAGTCACACAGTGACAGGGACGCACTATCGAGGGGTCAGTCACACAGTGACAGGGACGCACTATCGAGGTCAGTCACACAGTAACAGGGACGCACTAACGAGGGGTCAGTCACACAGCGACAGGGACGCACTATTGAGGGGTCAGTCACACAGTGACAGGGACGCACTATCGAGGGGTCAGTCATAGAGCGACAGGGACGCACTATCGAGGGTCAGTCACACAGTGACAGGGACGCACTATCGAGGAGTCAGTCACACAGTGACTGGGACGCACTAACGAGGTCTTTCACACAGTGACAAGGACGCACTATCGAGATCAGTCATATAGCGACAGGGACACACTATCAAATGGGTCAGTCACACAGCGACAGGGACGCACAATTGAGGGGTCAGCCACACAGCGACAGGGACGCACTATCAAGGGGTCAGTCACACAGCGACAGGGACGCACTATCGAGGGGTCAGTCACACAGCGACAGGGACGCACTACCGAGGGGTCAGTCACACAGTGACAGGGACACACTAACGAGGTCAGTCACACAGTGACAGGGACGCACTATCGAGGGGTCAGTCACACAGTGACAGGGAAGCACTATCGAGGGGTCAATCACACAGTGACAGGGAAGCACTATCGAGATCAATCACACAGTGACAGGGACGCACTATCGAGGGGTCAGTCACACATCGACATCGACGCACTATCAGGGGGTCAGTCACACAATGACAGGGCTGCACTATCGAGTGGTCAGTCACACAGCGACATTGACGCACTATCGAGGGGTCAGTCACACAGCGACAGGGATGCACTATTGAGGGGTCAGTGACTCAGTGACAGGGATGCAATATCGAGGGTCAGTCACACTGTGACAGGGACGCACTATCGAGATCAGTCACACAGTGACAGGGACGCACTATCGAGGTCAGTCACACAGTGACAGGGACGCACTATCGAGGGGTCAGTAACACAGTGACAGGGACGCACTATCGAGGGGTCAGTCACACAGCGACAGGGACGCACTATCGAGGGGTCAGTCACACAGTGACAGGGACGCACTATCGAGGTCAGTCACACAGCGACAGGGACGCACTATCGAGGTCAGTCACACAGTGACAGGGACGCACTATCGAGGGGTCAGTCACACAGTGACAGGGACACACTATCGAGGTCAGTCACACAGTGACAGGGACGCACTATCGAAGGGTCAGTCACACAGTGACAGGGACGCACTATCGAGGGGTCAGTCACACAGTGACAGGGACGCACTATCGAGGTCAGTCACACAGCGACAGGGAGGCACTATCGAGGGGTCAGTCACACAGCGACAGGGACGCACTATCGAGGGTTCAGTCACACAGCGACAGGGACGCACTATCGAGGGGTCAGTCACACTGTGACAGGGACGCACTATCGAGATCAGTCACAAAGCGACAGGGACACACTATCGAGGATCAGTCACACAGCGACAGGGACGCACTATCGAGGGGACAGTCACACAGCGACAGGGACGCACTATCGAGGGTTCACTCATGCAGCGACAGGGACGCACTATCGAGGGGTCAGTCACACAGTGACAGGGACGCACTATCGAGGGGTCAGTCACACAGTGACAGGGACGCACTATCGAGGGGTCAGTCACACAGTGACAGGGACGCACTATCGAGGTCAGTCACACAGCGACAGGGACGCACTATCGAGGGGTCAGTCACACAGCGACAGGGACGCACTATCGAGGTCAGTCACACAGCTGACAGGGACGCACTATCGAGGTCAAGTCACACAGCGACAGGGACGCACTATCGGGGTCAGTCACACAGTGACAGGACGCACTATCGAGGTCAGTCACACAGTGACAGGGACGCACTATCGAGGTCAGTCACACAGCGACAGGGACGCACTATCGAGGGGTCAGTCACACAGTGACAGGGACGCACTATCGAGGTCAGTCACACAGTGACAGGGACGCACTATCGAGGTCAGTCACACAGCGACAGGGACGCACAATCGGAGGGTCAGTCACACAGTGACAGGGACGCACTATCGAGGGGTCAGTCACACAGCGACAGGGACGCACTATCGAGGGGTCAGTCACACAGTGACAGGGACGCACTATCGAGGGGTCAGTCACACAGCGACAGGGACGCACTATCGAGAGGTCAGTCACACAGTGACAGGGACGCACTATCGAGGTCAGTCACACAGTGACAGGGACGCACTATCGAGGGGTCAGTCACACAGTGACAGGGACGCACTATCGAGGTCAGTCACACAGCGACAGGGACGCACTATCAGGGTCAGTCACACAGCGACAGGGACGCACTATCGAGGGGTCAGTCACACAGCGACAGGGACGCACTATCGAGGTCAGTCACACAGCGACAGGGACGCACTATCGAGGTCAGTCACACAGCGACAGGGACGCACTATCGAGGGGTCAGTCACACAGCGACAGGGACGCACTATCGAGGTCAGTCACACAGTGACAGAGATGCACTATCGAGATCAGTCACATCGCGACAGGGACGCACTATCGATGGGTCAGTCACACAGCAACAGCGACGCAAAATTGAGAGGTCAGTAACACAGCGACAAGGACGCACTATTGAGAGGTCAGTCACACAGCAACAGGGAGGCACTACCGAGGAGTCAGTCACACATTGACAGGGACACACTATCGAGGGGTCAGTCACACAGCGACAGGGACGCGCTACCGAGGTGTCAGTCACACAGCAACACGGACACACTACCGAGGGATCAGTCAAACAATGACAGGGACGCTCTACCGAGGGATCAGTCACACAGCGACAGGGAAGCACTATCGAGATCAGTCACACAGTGACAGGGACACACTATCGAGGGGTCAGTCACACAGCGACAGGGACCCACTACCGAGGGGACAGTCACACAGTGACAGGGACACACACTTGAGGTCAGTCACACAGCGACAGGGACTCACTATCGAGGGGTCAGTCACACATGACAGGGACGCACTATCGAAAGGGTCAGTCACACAGCGACAGGGACGCACTATTGAGGGGTCAGTCACACAGTGACAGGGACGCAATATCGAGGGGTCAGTCATAGAGCGACAGGACACACTATCGAGGCGTCAGTCACACAGTGACAGGGACGCACTATCGAGGTCAGTCACACAGTGACAGGGACGCACTATCGAGGTCAGTCACACAGCGACAGGGACGCACTATCGAGGTCAGTCACACAGTGACAGGGACGCACTATCGAGGGGTCAGTCACACAGCGACAGGGACGCACTATCGAGGGGTCAGTCACACAGCGACAAAGACGCACTATCGAGGGGTCAGTCACACAGCGACAGGGACGCACTATCGAGGGGTCAGTCACACAGTGACAGGGACGCACTATCGAGGGGTCAGTCACACAGTGACAGGGACGCACTATCGAGGGTCAGTCACACAGTGACAGGGACGCACTATCGAGGGGTCAGTCACACAGTGACAGGGACGCACTATCGAGGGGTCAGTCACACAGCGACAGGGACACAGTATCGAGATCAGTCACACAGTGACAGGGACGCACTATCGAGGGGTCAGTCACACATCGACATCGACGCACTATCAGGGGGTCAGTCACACAATGACAGGGCTGCACTATCGAGTGGTCAGTCACACAGCGACATTGACGCACTATCGAGGGGTCAGTCACACAGCGACAGGGATGCACTATTGAGGGGTCAGTGACTCAGTGACAGGGATGCAATATCGAGGGTCAGTCACACTGTGACAGGGACGCACTATCGAGATCAGTCACACAGTGACAGGGACGCACTATCGAGGTCAGTCACACAGTGACAGGGACGCACTATCGAGGGGTCAGTAACACAGTGACAGGGACGCATTATCGAGGTCAGTCACACAGTGACAGGGACACACTATCGAGGTCAGTCACACAGCGACAGCGACGCAATATCGAGGGGTCAGTCACACAGTGACAGGGATGCACTATCGAGGTCAGTCACACAGCGACAGGGACACACTATCAAGGGGTCAGTCACACAGCGACAGGGACACACTATCGAGGGGTCAGTCACACAACGACAGGGACGCACTATCGAGGTCAGTCACACAGTGACAGGGACGCACTATCGAGATCAGTCACATAGCGACAGAGACGCACTACCGAGGGTTCAGTCACACAGCGACAGGGACGCACTACCGAGGGGTCAGTCACACAGCGACAGGGACACACTATTGAGGTCAGTCACACAGCGACAGGGACGCACTATCAAGGGGTCAGTCACACAGCGACAGGGACGCGCTACCGAGCGGTCAGTCACACAGCGACAGGGACGCACTACCAAGGGTTCAGTCACACAGCGACTGGGACGCACTACCGAGGGGTCAGTCACACAGTGACAGGGAAACATTATTGAGGTCAATCACACAGCGACAGGGACGCACTAACGAGGGGTCAGTCACACAGTGAACGGGACGCACTATCGAGTGGTCAGTCACACAGTGACAGGGACACACTATTGAGCGGTCAGTCACACAGTGACAGGGACGCAATATCGAGGGGTCAGTCATAGAGCGACAGGGACGCACTATCGAGGTCGTTCACAAAGTGACAAGGACGCACTGTCGAGATCAGTCACATAGCGACAGGGACACACTATCAAGGGGTCAGTCACACAGCGACAGGGACGCACTATTGAGGGTCAGCCACACAGCGACAGGGACACACTATCAAGGGGTCAGTGACACTGTGACAGGGACGCACGATCGAGGGGTCATTCACACAGTGACAGCGACGCACTATCGAGGGGTCAGTCACACAGCAACAGGGACGCACTATCGAGGGGTCAGTCACACAGTGACAGGGACGCACTATCGAGGGGTCAGTCACACAGTGACAGGGACGCACTATCGATTTCAGTCACACAGCGACCGGGACGCATTATTGAGAGGTCAGTCACACAGCGACAAGGACGCACTATTGAGAGGTCAGTCACACAGTGACAGGGACGCAATATCGAGGGGTCAGTCACACCGCGACAGGGACACACTACCGAGGAGTCAGTCACACAGTGACAGGGACGCGCTACCGAGGGGTCAGTCACACAGCGACAGGGACGCACTATCGAGGGGTCAGTCACACAGCGACAGGGACGCACTATCGAGGTCAGTCACACAGCGACAGGGACGCACTATCGAGGGGTCAGTCACACAGTGACAGGGACGCACTATCGAGGTCAGTCACACAGCGACAGGGACGCACTATCGAGGGGTCAGTCACACAGTGACAGGGACGCACTATCGAGGTCAGTCACACAGTGACAGGGACGCACTATCGAGGTCAGTCACATAGCGACAGGGACGCACTATCGAGGTCAGTCACACAGCGACAGGGACGCACTATCGAGGATTCAGTCACACAGCGACAGGGACGCACTATCGAGGGGTCAGTCACACAGTGACAGGGACGCACTATCGAGGAGTCAGTCACACAGCGACAGGGACGCACTATCGAGGGGTCAGTCACACAGCGACAGGGACGCACTATCGAGGGGTCAGTCACACAGCGACAGGGACGCAATATCGATGGGTCAGTCATAGAGCGACAGGGACGTACTATCGAGGGTCAGTCACACAGTGACAGGGACGCACTATCGAGATCAGTCGCAAAGCGATAGGGACACACTATCGAGGGGTCAGTCACACAGCGCCCGGGACCCACTATCAAGGGGTCAGTCACACAGTGACAGGCATGCACTATCGAGGAGTCAGTCACACAGTGACAGGGACGCACTATCGAGGTCTTTCACACAGTGACAAGGACGCACTATCGAGATCAGTCACATAGCGACAGGGACACACTATCAAGGGGTCAGTTACACAGCGACAGGGACGCACTATTGAGGGGTCAGCCACACAGCGACAGGGACGCACTATCGAGGGGTCAGTCACACTGTGACAGGGACGCACGATCGAGGGGTCAGTCACACAGTGACAGCGACGCACTATCGAGTTCAGTCACACAGCGACCGGGACGCACGATCGAGGGGTCAGTCACACAGTGACAGCGACGCACTATCGAGTTCAGTCACACAGTGACAGGGACGCACTATCGATGGGTCAGTCACACAGCGACAGGGATGCGCTACCGAGGGGTCAGTCACAGAGCGACAGGGACGCACTACCGAGGCTTCAGTCACACAGCGACAGGGACGCACTATCGAGGGGTCAGTCACACAGTGACAGGGACACACTATCGAGGTCAGTCACACAGTGACAGGGACGCACTATCGAGGGGTCAGTCACACAGTGACAGGGACGCACTATCGAGGGGTCAGTCACACAGCGACAGGGAAGCACTATCGAGATCAGTCACACAGTGACAGGGACGCACTATCGAGGGGTCAGTCACACATCGACATCGACGCACTATCGGGGGGTCAGTCACACAATGACAGGGATGCACTATCGAGGGGTCAGTCACACAGTGACAGGGACGCACTATCGAGGGGTCAGTCACACAGCGACATTGACGCACTATCGAGGGGTCAGTCACACAGTGACAGGGACGCACTATCGAGGGCTCAGTCACAGAGTAACAGGGACGCACTATTGAGGGGTCAGTCACACAGTGACAGCGACGCACTATCGAGAGGTCAGTCTCACAGTGATAGGGATGCACTATCGAGGGGTCAGTCACACAGCAACAGGGACGCAATATCAAGGGGTCAGTCACATAGCGACAGAGACGCACTATCGAGGTCAGTCACACAGTGACAGGGATGCACTATCGAAGTCAGTCACACAGCGACAGGGACACACTATCGAGGGGTCAGTCACACAGCGACAGGGATGAGCTATCGAGGGTCAGTCACACAGTGACTGGGACGCTATCGAGATCAGTCACAGAGCGACAGGGACGCACTACCGAGGGTTCAGTCACACAGCGACAGGGACGCACTACCGAGGGGTCAGTCACACAGCGACAGGGACACACTATTGAGGTCAGTGACACAGCGACAGGGACGCACTATCGAGGGGTCAGTCACACAGCGACAGGGACGCACTACCGAGGGGTCAGTCACACAGAGACAGGGACACACTATTGAGGTCAGTCACACAGCGACAGGGACGCACTATCGAGGGGTCAGTCACACAGTGACAGGGACGCACTATCGAGGGGTCAGTCACACAGCGACAGGGACGCACTATCGAGGTCTTTCACACAGTGACAAGGACGCACTATCGAGATCAGTCACATAGCGACAGGGACACACTATCAAGGGGTCAGTCACACAGCGACAGGGATGCACTATTGAGGGGTCAGCCACACAGCGACACAGACGCACTGTCGAGGGGTCAATCACACTGTGACAGGGACGCACGATCAAGGGGTCAGTCACACAGTGACAGCGACGCACTATCGAGGGGTCAGTCACACAGCGACAGGGACGCACTATCGAGGGGTCAGTCACACAGTGACAGGGACGCACTATCGAGGTCAGTCAAACAGCGACAGGGACGCACTATCGAGGGGTCAGTCATACCCTCGTCACGCTGCGCCACTGTGTTAGATTTCTGCCCATTAATGAGGAATTTCCCAACATCCTCTGCTCCATCTCTCGGTCCCGTTGTTCCTCTCCCCCTCTCTCTTCTCACTCCCTGCTCTCCCTCCCCAGTTCTTGCTCCCCCTCCCCGTTCTCTCTATCCCACACAACCGCACAATCCCCTGTTGAACTCGCAATTATTAGTTTCAGTTTTTTAGGACTGTCGATAAAATTTTAAAAACAATCCCTTTTTTACCAACCCGCCCCCATTCCTCTCTTTCTCTGGTGCTTGGATTAAACGCTGTAAGGAAAATATACGGCTTTTAAACAAAAAAACTCTTTAACGTGTGCTCCCACTTCCCCACATCTTTTGAGATGGAACTAACAAGCCAGGGTCCAAGAATTTGCATAACTCACCATGCCCCGCCCAATCAGAGAATAACTTTCCGTCAAACGTGACTGGCTATTGGTTAAAATAACCAACCGTGGGCCTAATCAACTACCCGTGTCCGTTTGTCTCAGTGAGAGCCCGTGTCTGCAGCGTGAACAAATATTTATTAATTCCCAGAACCTGGGCTTCGCCGGCCAGACCCACATTTGTTGCCCTTCCCCCAATTGCCCCTGGAGCGGGTGGTGGGGAGCTGCCTCCTCGAGCCGCTTTGGGCTCGTCTGATTCAACTGAGCCGGTTGGCTAGACCACTTCAGAGGGCAGTTAAGAGTCCACCCCCTTGGTGTGGACTGGAGTCACGTATAGGCCCAGGCCGCGTAAGAATTGCCGGTCACGACGTTATATACCAGCATAACTGGAAACGTGTAGGGGTTCGCGAACCAACAGAGAGGGAACCTCACCAGTCCTGTGTTGCTTGCAGTGTCTCACTGTGGGGGGTTGGGGGGAGGAGGGGGGCGGCTCAGTCACTGTTGGGGTATCACGGTGTCCCATCCATTCAAACAATCAAATGTTAAACGATGGGGAGCACACTCTTCAAAACTCTACACATACTGAGCGTCTGAGATTAGAAAGGAAGAGGGGGAGAGAGAGAGAGAGACAGAGACAGAGACAGAGAGAGGGACGGACATGGGAGGGAGAACAGAGTGGTGGGGTGGGTAGGGCAGCCAACACTTATGAAATTAAATAAGGGACACTTTGACTGTGGGACCAGTAAATGGGGGAGGTGGGGGTTGGGTTGATGGTCACCATAAGGGTGGTTAGGGCTGTTGGGGGGGTGGGGGTGGGAGACAGAGATCGAGAGAGACAGGAGCAGTCGCATTTATATAGCGCCATTCCGTTTCCCAGGACATCCCAAAATGCTCGGTGGCCAATGCAATACTTTTGAAGCAGTCGCTGTCGCAAAGCAAACATAGAATTCACGCTCCGACCCACCCCTTATGCAATTGTACCTCAAACCTGAAGTTTCTCCATTCCCTTGTGGGCCCAGATACCCCAGGCATCACCCAGTGTGATACTGGGTCATTCAGACCTGGGAGGATTGGGGGTTCGATGCCTGGTCTTGGTGGGTTTCCCAAGGCAGCAGGAGGAGCTCAACAAATGGGTTTCAGTGGTACTGGACTGGGATGGTTCGCTCTTCTGGTAAATGAGACAGCTGGCTGTTCACTTCCGCTTGAAGGCGCACACACATCACCGATCTCACAGTGACCCCCTCACAATCAATTAACTTGCACCCACCCCCCCAACCCCCCACCCCCTGGACACCCAGTTGGTGAGGTACCAGCCAGCAGTGGGCCCTCACTGAACTGCAGCCTGGGACTTCAGTTAATGCGGAGAGACTGCAGGAGCTGGGATCGTTCTCCTCAGAGCAGAGGAGGTTAAGGGGAGATTTAACAGAGGGGTTCAAAACCGTGATGGGTTTTGTTAGAGAAAGTAAGGAGAAACTGTTTCCAGTGGCAGGAGGGTCAGTAACCAGGGGCACAGATTTAGGGTAAGGGGCAAAAGAGGGGGAGATGAAGGGAAGTTATTGCTCAGCGAGTTGTGGTGATCTGGAATGCGCTGCCTGAAAGGGCGGTGGAAGCATAACTTTCAAAAGGTGGAATTGGATAAATACTTGAGGGGGGAATATTTACAGGGCTATGTGGAAAGAGCCAGAGAGTGGGACTAATTGGATAGCTCTGTCAAAGAGCCAGCACAGACATGATGGGCTGAATGGCCTCCTCCTTTGTTTTATCATTCCATGAGTTTCACATTATGTCTGAGGGAAGGGGGCCAAAAAAATTTTTTTTTAAAAATTGTATTGCAACGAATACAGGTGGCCAGGGATTAGGGAGGTAGGTCAGGTATTTCTCATGTGTTGGTGCAGGCTTGATGGGCCGAAGGGCCTCTTCTGCACTGTGTGATTCTGTGATTTGGTTTCAATTAACACACATGCAGTGAATACGATTCCGATACGGCACATGTACAAGGCGTAAACAGAAAGTAATCCTGAATCTTCAGTTCCCCTTGGTTTTAAGTTCTTCCAAGGCCTCGCCGCTCCCTATCTCTGTAATCTCCTCCAACCCTCTGTGATCTGTGGGCTCCCCCAATGTGCCCCCTCCCACTGAGCAGGCCCAATTTTAATCTATCTGCCTTCAGCCGCCCAAGTCCTAAGCTAATTCCTTCCCTAAAACTCTCCACCTCCTTCTCTCCTCCGAGATGCTCCTTAAGTCCTACGTAGTTTGACCAAGCCTTTGGTCACTTGTCTTATTCCCTCCTTAGGCAGCTCGGCGCCAAGTTTCATTTGGTGACACTCCAGTGAGGTGTTTTACCATGTTAAAGGCTCTATATAAATGTATTTTGCTGTCCCTCCTGCAACCTTCACTGCAGACGCACAAGAAGTGGTCAAGGTACAAGCTAAAAATACTTTACAACAATTGTTGGGACGTTTTTAAAAAAAAAACCTCACACAATTGAGAATTGCAAATGAAGGATTAGGTTTACAAAGAGGCAAAGATGTTTCCTACATTTCAAACCTCTTCCAGTTCAATTTCAGCCTTGGGCTATATCTCTGAGGGTAGGGGTGGGTGGGTGGGGGGGGGGGGGTGGGGGGGGAGGGGGGGTGGGTGGGGTGTGTGGGGAGGTATTGGTATTGTGAAGCGCTGTCATTAATTTCATGGTGAATTCTCCCTTCCTCCCTGCCCCTCCTCCACACCCCCTACCCCACCCCCGAGCCACCTTTTGTCAGCTCTTTCACCGAGACCTCGGAGTCTATTGTTTCATCCCGAAAGCCTCCCCGGACTCTGACAGCTGAGGGGAGGGGGGGTTAGTCCAGTGTGACAGGAAGCCCATTGAGGGAAGCAGTTTTTTAAGATTGCCGAGACGGGAGCTGAGGTTTGCATGGTCCATTAGCTCATTCCTTCCAGTTTGTATTTTGCTTTTAAGACACGTTTCTCAACAAGTTCCCGAAATTCTTCCATAATCTAATTGGGTGTACAAGTAGAATTGAAGGAGCTTGTCATTTCAGGTTTCCAACTCTATTTCAGTGTCAGGTACCTGCACATCAGCTACCCGACATTTCGAGGGGAGAGGCATTGTTTAAAATAATTCTTTAAAAAAAAGTCACTTCACCATCAGTCTAGCTTCCACACTGGGCTATTATATATATATATATATATATATATATATATATATATATAAAAAGAAACCACATTAAAAAAACATACAGTTTTACAATTTTTGTTTCACAATTAACACTGCTTACCTCTCTGTCTGGAGTCTCTAGTCTGTGATTCACACAGGGAAAACAGCGCAGGGGAGGTAGCGGGGACACGTTACCAGCAGGTAGCAGAAAAAATTCCTCTGAAATGATTCCACTCACCAGATCCATTTTAACAGAGAGAGGGTCAAAAATGAGAATCTCGCTCTCGCAGGAACATTAAATTGGCCCCCCCAAAGAGAGAGGGAACAAAGAGAACAGAGAGAGAGAGAGAGACGGAGAGAAAAGAAAAGGGATGGTGAGAGAGAAGAAGATAAAGGACAGAGAAAGATAGGGAGGATAAAGAGGATGATGGAAAAATGCAAAGTAAGAGTGCGCAGGAGAGGACAGAGCGAAAGAGAGAGAAAATAAGGCCGGACAGAGAAAGATGGACAGAAGGTAAACGATTGGGAGAATTAAGGGCAGAGAAAGAGTGAAGAACGACAGAAAGGGATAGGGTGAAAAATGGGAGGATGCAGTAAGAGACGGAGAGATCAAGGAAGTAAAGAAGGAAACAAAAGAAAAGAATATGGGAAATGATAGACAGAGAGAGAAAATGGATATCAGGTTAAAAGGTGACACAACAGGATTGTACTTCAGTCCAGATTAATCAGGGCCTGGGACCTTCATTTGGACACTCCATTCATTTTGATAATTAACTGCCTCACGTAAACACAGACATCCATTAATATGTTCCTTGCTCTATGCTATATGTGGAAAGGCGACAATCAGTAATTTGCTCCTAACTTTCTATTGTCAGGAGCTGCTGTAAACGGAAAAAATACACAAAAAGGAAAACATGGAGGTACAACCATATCGTCTAACCTGCTCACTGGGCATTTACCCTCCACAAGGAGAGTTGTTGAATTCCCAGGTGACACTCAATCCCCATGTCCCTTAATCCCTCTTTATTTCAACCACCTACCCCAGCCACATCCTTAAAAGCCGACTTGTTTGCTGCAGTCACCAACTCCACGAGTGCATTCGGGGCTTGTAACAACCCTCTGTGCGATAAATTGTTTCTCCTGCTCTGTGTCCAAAACCCCTCACGTCCCCACTGCCTCGATCCTTCGACACCATGTCAAACTCCTGAGAACGGGTCTGTCGCTATCTACTCTGCCCCACCCCCTTCATCGTTTTAAACAACTCTTATCAATCCAGTCGCCCTTTAACCCCACCCCCCCGTGGTTCCAACGAAACAGCCCCATTGTCCCAACAATCAGAAATACTGTGGATGCTGGAGATCTGAAGTAAAAAAAATATATAAAACGCTGGAAATAACCCAGCAGGTCGGGCAGCGTTAGCGGAGAGAGAAAAACAGAGTTAACGTTTCATCACATCACTGTGATCTTTCATCAAGGGCCTGCACACCAACTCTGTTTCTCTCCACAGATTTCGCAAGCCTTGCTGAGTATTTCTGGCATTTGCTGTTTTTATTCCCAATCTCTCAAGCCCTCATGCATTTTGGCATTTCCTTGCGCGATACAACATCTTAGTCAAGTGTATGCTCTCACAGCATGATGGCTCCATGAACGCAGAACCCTAAACCGCACACAATAATCCAACCGAGGCCTTGCATTGATGGGGGGAGGTAACCTATCTGAATCTTATCAGATTCTGAGGGGGTTTGACAGGATAGATACTGAGAGAACAGAATTACCTGGAAAAACTCAGCAGGTCTGGCAGCATCTCCGCCGATGCTGCCAGACCTGCTGAGTTTTTCCAGGTAATTCTGTTTTTGTTTTGGATTTCCAGCATCCGCAGTTTTTTTGTTTTTATCTCTAGATACTGAGAGGATGTTCCCTCGTGTTGGGGGAATCTAGAACTAGGGGGCACGGTTTAAAACTAAGGGGTCTCCCATTTAAGATGGAGATGAGGGGGAATTGCTTCTCTCAGAGAGTCATTAGTGTTTGGAATCCTCTTCCACAGTCGGCAGTGGTCATTGCGTATATTCAAGGCTGAGCGAGACAGAGCTTTGATCGACAAGGGAGGGAAGGGTAATGGTGGGGTAAGTGGGAATGTGGAGTTGAGGCCACAATCAGATCAGCCATGATCCACATTCCTTTGTTCAACTGCGGAGTGGGTCTAACTGGACTGATCTTCAAAACAGCCTGCACAAACTTGATGGGTGGAATGGCCTCCTCCTGTGCTTTACTAATCTATAATTCTAATAACATTTTACATAGATTTGTCACGACCTCACCAATTCTATAATCTATGCCTCTTGCTATAAAACCCAGCACTCCATTTGTTTTTATTGATGCAGTTATCCTTTTTTTTATTTATTCACGGGATGTGGGGGTCGCTGGCTGGGCCAGCATTTACTGCCCATCCCTAATTGCGCTTGAGAAGGTGGGGGTGAGCCGCCTTCTTGAATGTAGCTGAGCGGTTTGCCAGGCTATTTCAGAGGGCAGTTAAGAGTCAACCAGCTTGCTGTGGGGACCTGGAGTCACATGTAGGCCAGACCGGGTAAGGGCGAGATCACACATTGGACTTAAGAGGCCATCTCAGGACCCACAGAACCAGAGGGGAAAGCAAGTCATCCTCGATCCTGAGGGTCTGCCAAAGAAGGACATTAGTGAACCAGATGGGTTTTTGTACCAGTCCAGTAGTTTCGTGACCACCATCTCCGATAACTAGCTTTTTTACTGAATTCGAACAGCTGCTGTAGAATGTTGCAAGGAACTAGCACTCTTGCCTCTGAGTCACAAGGTTCTGAATTCAAGTCCCACTCCAGGGCTTGAGCATAAAATTTAAGACTAACGCTCCAGTGCAGTGTAAATAAGCCACATTATGAGCTCGACTGATTTTATCAAATTGGTTGTTAGTGTAGCTATTGTTGCACTCAGGATTGTCCAGCAAGTGCTGCCCAATTGTGGAATCACACCTAGAAGTTTTGAATTCATACGTCTGGAGCTTTGGCCCAGCAACATTACCGTTGTGTTATTGCATCCAACTATTCAAGGCACGGTTTTTAATGTCTTGAGATCCTGAAAGTGTAAATCTCCCTGCTCTCCAACATCACCCTGGGGTCCCCGAATCAAAGCAATTTGATATTTCTGTTCAATCAGAAAAAAAGAGTAGCTACTGCAGCTGGAAAAAAAATCTAGTTATTGGTGATGGTGGCCACCAAACTACTAGACTGGTACAAAAACCCATCTGGTTCACTAATGTCCTGCTAAGGCAGTCCCTTGGGATCGAGGGTGACCTGTATTTAAATATCACTTTTCACGTTATCACGTTCCAAAGCGCTTTACAGCCAATGAAGTACCTTTGAAATGTAGTCAATGTTGTAATGCAGGAAACGTGGCAGCCAATTTGTGCACAGCAAGCTCCCACGACAGCAGTTAGGTAACCTGTTCTATGAACATTGCTGTTAATGAGAGACACGTTGCCAAAGCTTTTCATCTTACACCCGTCAGGACAAATGCAAAAACGTCAAATCTTCAACGATCACAACAATTTACACCACAGGAGAAAAGGGTGCCGACTAGCTGGCAAATCAGAATCACAGAATCACACGGTGCAGAAGAGGCCCTTCGGCCCATCGAGTCTGCACCGACACGTGAGAAACACCTGACCTACCTACCTAATCCCCATTTACCAGCACTTGGCCCACAGCCTTGAATGTTATGACGTGCCAAGTGCTCATCCAGGTACTTTTTAAAGGATGTGAGGCAACCCGCCTCCACCACCCTCCCAGGCAGCACATTCCAGACTGTCACCACCCTCTGGGTAAAAAGGTTTTTCCTCACATCCCCCCTAAACCTCCTGCCCCCCACCTTGAACTTATGCCCCCTCGTGATTGACCCTTCAACTAAGGGGAACAGCTGCTCCCTATCCACCCTGTCCATGCCCCTCATAATCTTGTCCACCTCGATCAGGTCGCCCCTCAGTCTTCTCTGCTCCAATGAAAACAACCCAAGTCTATCCAACCTCTCTTCATAACTTAAATGTTTCATCCCAGGTAACATCCTGGTGAATCTCCTCTGCACCCCCTCCAGTCAACTCTGATTGGCTGAGGCGTTGCCATGGAGAAGGCAACGAGGAACTATAGGCTCCCCAAGTTTCCAGGCAAATCAATAAAGGCACAAGGCTTGAACATATTCTTTTTGTCTGCAGAGAATGGGTCACTGCTTATGGATGTATGCTGCTTCTAGCAAGTATAAATGAGCCACGTTACGAGCTCGACTGATTATATGAAATTGGTTGTTAATGCAGCTATTAGCGCACTCAGGATTGTCCAGCAAGTGCTGCCCAATTGTGGAATCACATCTAGAAGTTTTGTTTTGGGTTTTGCAAGCGCGGGCTGGTTGAGTATGGTCTGTATTCTGCCCATTACAAACAAACGGTGGGACATGCTGTTTGATTCGATCAGCCAATCACTGGGACGCACCGCCCAGGCCTGTTCTTTAGTGATGATGGTTGAGGGATGAATATTGGCCAGGACACCGGGGATAATTCCCTATCTCTTCTTCAAAACATTGCCGTGGGATCTTTTACATCCACTCAAGTAGGCGGATGGGGCCTTGGTTTAACGCCTCATCCGAAAGACAGCGCTTCTGCTAGTGCAGCACTCCCTCAGTACTGCACTGGAGTGTTCGTCTTAAATTTTATGCTCAAGCCCTGGAGTGGGGCTTGAATTCAGAACCTTGTGACTCAGGGGCAAGAGTGCTAGTTCCTTGCAACTTTCTCTGGTCCACAGAATGAGTTCATATTGCTGTACTGCAGCATCAGATTTGGACAGCACTTCCTCGAGGTCTATATTTAAAACACTGACCCCAGAACTGAGGCACCTTTAGCAACTAACAACCCACCCTGAAAAACTGGCCCTTAGCCCCTGCTCTCTCTCTCTTCCTCTGTCAACCATGTTTAATCCAATTTGTCACAGTTGTCCTGACAGCTCCCTGCCCCGTCTCCTCTTTTAGTTTCCTGCCTGGTAACTTGCCAAAAGGTTTTTTTGAAAAATCCATGGACACTACATCCACCCTGCATCCACCCAGCCCTCAACCTCAAAAGAATCCTTATGCTGTATCCCACGGGAGGCGGTGTGATATATTGCTTATTCCATACGACATGCAGATGTGTTTTGCCTCATTGCTGTCGGCAGGAGCTTGCTGTGTGTAAATTGCCTGCTGTGTTTGCCACAAAACAGTAACTACACTTCCTGAGTACTTCATTGGCTGTAAAGTGCACTGGGACGTCTTGAGGGGCTGAAAGGTACTACATAAATGCACATCTTTCTTCATTTCTTATCTCAAGTTTGCCAAGGTCAGTTTCTGTCTGTCATTGCCCTTGTCACTGTGCCTGTAACTGGCCAGGCAGTGGTGGGTCCACTCCACTCACAGGCTGTCGCTGGCAAGGGTGGTATTTGCTGCCTGTCCCTGTTCATCCTGATGACTGAGCTGGGTTAATAATCAGCCATATTGGTGTGGAATTGCCCAGCTCAGGATATGGCGAGTTTCCTTCCCTGTATCACATTAGCGGATCAGTTGGATTTTTACTGCAATCCAGTCAACTCATGGTCGTTTCATTTTCCAGATTAGAATTCACAAAAGGGATGGAAGTGTGGAACTCCCTCCCTCAAAGTTTGTGGATGTGATTCTCGGACATGCACACCCAGGACTAGGCAGCAGACTCGGTTGACACCCCCCACCACCTTCAGCATTGACTCCCTCCACCACTGACACACAGTAGCAGCAGCAGTGTGTACCATCTACAAGATGCACTGCAGGAACTCACCAAGCCTCCTTAGACAGCACTTTCCAAACCCACAACCACTGCAATCTAGAACAATAAAGGTAGCAGAGAGATGGCGCAGGTTGAGGCAGAGAGATGGGGCTGGTGGTGACAGAGAGATGGGGCAGGAGGTGACAGAGAGATGGGGTGGGTGGTGACAGGGAGATGGGGTGGGTGGTGACAGGGAGATGGGGTGGGTGGTGACAGGGAGATGGGGTGGGTGGTGACAGAGAGATGGAGTGGGTGGTGACAGAGAGATGGGGTGGGTGATGACAGGGAGATGGGGTGGGTGGTGAAAGGGAGATGGGGTGGGTTGAGACAGGGAGATGGGGCGGGTTGAGACAGGGAGATGGGGTGGGTTGAGACAGGGAGATGGGGTGGGTTGAGACAGGGAGATGGGGTGGGTGGTGACAGGGAGATGGGGTGGGTTGAGACAGGGAGATGGGGTGGGTTGAGACAGGGAGATGGGGTGGGTGGTGACAGGGAGATGGGGTGGGTTGAGACAGGGAGATGGGGTGGGTGGTGACAGGGAGATGGGGTGGGTTGAGACAGGGAGATGGGGTGGGTGGTGACAGAGAGATGGGGTGGGTGGTGACAGAGAGATGGGGCGGGTGGTGACAGAGAGATGGGGTGGGTGGTGACAGGGAGATGGGGCGGGTTGAGACAGGGAGATGGGGTGTGTTGAGACAGGGAGATGGGGTGGGTTGAGACAGGGAGATGGGGTGGGTGGTGACAGAGAGATGGAGCGGGTGGTGACAGGGAGATGGGGCGGGTTGAGACAGGGAAATGGGGAGGGTGGTGACAGGGAGATGGGGCGGGTTGAGACAGGGAGATGGGGCGGGTTGAGACAGGGAGATGGGATGGGTTGAGACAGAGAGATGGGGCGGGTTGAGACAGGGAAATGGGGCGGGATGAGACAGGGAGATGGGGCGGGTTGAGACAGGGAGATGGGGCGGGATGAGACAGGGAGATGGGGTGGGTGGTGACAGGGAGATGGGGCGGGTTGAGACAGGGAGATGGGGCGGGATGAGACAGGGAGATGGGGCGGGTGGTGACAGGGAGATGGGGCGGGTTGAGATAGTGAGATGGGGCGGGTTGAGACAGGGAGATGGGGTGGGTGGTGACAGGGAGATGGGGTGGGTGGTGACAGGGAGATGGGGCGGGTTGAGACAGGGAGATGGGGTGTGTTGAGACAGGGAGATGGGGTGGGTTGAGACAGGGAGATGGGGTGGGTGGTGACAGAGAGATGGGGCGGGTGGTGACAGGGAGATGGGGCGGGTTGAGACAGGGAGATGGGGAGGGTGGTGACAGGGAGATGGGGCGGGTTGAGACAGGGAGATGGGGCGGGTTGAGACAGGGAGATGGGATGGGTTGAGACAGAGAGATGGGGCGGGTTGAGACAGGGAAATGGGGCGGGATGAGACAGGGAGATGGGGTGGGTTGAGACAGGGAGATGGGGCGGGATGAGACAGGGAGATGGGGCGGGTGGTGACAGGGAGATGGGGCGGGTTGAGACAGGGAGATGGGGCGGGATGAGACAGGGAGATGGGGCGGGTGGTGACAGGGAGATGGGGCGGGTTGAGATAGTGAGATGGGGCGGGTTGAGACAGGGAGATGGGGTGGGTGGTGACAGGGAGATGGGGTGGGTTGAGAAAGGGAGATGGGGTGGGTTGAGACAGGGAGATGGGGCGGGTTGGGACAGGGAGATGGGGCGGGTGGTGACAGAGAGATGGGGCGGGTGGTGACAGAGAGATGGGGTGGGTGGTGACAGGGAGATGGGGCGGGTTGAGACAGGGAGATGGGGCGGGTTGATACAGGGAGATGGGGCCGGTTGAGACAGGGAGATGGGGCGGTTTGAGACAGGGAGATGGGGCGGGTTGAGACAGGGAGATGTGGTGGGTTGAGACAGGGAGATGGGGCGGGTTGAGACAGGGAGATGGGGCGGGTGGTGACAGAGAGATGGGGTGGGTTGAGACAGGGAGATGGGGTGGGTTGAGACAGGGAGATGGGGTGGGTTGAGACAGGGAGATGGGGTGGGTTGAGACAGGGAGATGGGGCGGGTTGAGACAGGGAGATGGGGCGGGTTGAGACAGGGAGATGGGGTGGGTTCAGACAGGGAGATGGGGTGGGCTGAGACAGGGAGATGGGGTGGGTTGAGACAGGGAGATGGGGCGGGTTGAGACAGGGAGATGGGGTGAGTGGTGACAGGGAAATGGGGCGGGTTGAGACAGGGAGATGGGGCGGGTTGAGACAGGGAGATGGAGCGGGTTGAGACAGGGAGATGGGGCGGGATGAGACAGGGAGATGGGGTGGATTGAGACAGGGAGATGGGGCAGGTTGAGACAGAGAGATGGGGCGGGTTGAGACAGGGAGATGGGGCGGGTGGTGACAGGGAGATGGGGCAGGTTGAGACAGGGAGATGGGACGGGTGGTGACAGGGTGATGGGGCGGGTTGAGACAGGGAGATGGGATGGGTGGTTACAGAGAGATGGGGCGGGTTGAGACAGGGAGATGGGGTGGGTTGAGACAGGGAGATGGGGTGGGTTGAGACAGGGAGATGGGGCAGGTGGTGACAGGGAGATGGGGCGGGTTGAGACAGGGAGATGGGGCGGGTTGAGACAGGGAGATGGAGCGGGTTGAGACAGGGAGATGGGGCGGGATGAGACAGGGAGATGGGGTGGGTTGAGACAGGGAGATGGGGCAGGTTGAGACAGAGAGATGGGGCGGGTTGAGACAGGGAGATGGGGCGGGTGGTGACAGGGAGATGGGGCGGGTTGAGACAGGGCGATGGGGTGGGTTGAGACAGAGAGATGGAGCGGGTTGAGAAAGGGAGATGAGGCGGGTTGAGAAAGGGAGATGGGGTGGGTTGAGACAGGGAGATGGGGTGGGTTGAGGCAGGGAGTTGGGGTGGGTGGTGACAGGGAAATGGGGCGGGTTGAGACAAGGAGATGGGGTGGGTGGTGACAGGGAGATGGGGTGGGTTGAGACAGGGAGATGGGGCGGGTTGAGACAGGGAGATGGGGTGGGTGGTGACAGGGAGATGGGGCGGGATGAGACAGGGAGATGGGGCGTGTTGAGACAGGGTGATGGGGTGGGTTGAGACGGGGAGATGGGGTGGGTTGAGACAGGGAGATGGGGTGGGTTGAGAAAGGGAGATGGGGCGGGTTGAGACAGGGAGATGGGGCGGGATGAGACAGGGAGATGGGGTGGGTGGTGACAGGGAGATGGGGTGGGTGGTGACAGAGAGATGGGGCGGGTTGAGAAAGGGAGATGGAGCAGGTTGAGACAAGGAGATGGGGTGGGTTGAGACAGGGAGATGGGGTGGGTTGAGACAGTGAGATGGGGCGGGTTGAGACAGGGAGATGGGGCGAGTGGTGACAGTGAGATGGGGCGGGTTGAGACAGGGAGATGAGGCGGGTGGTGACAGGGAGATGGGGCGGGTTGAGACAGGGAGTTGGGGCGGGTTGAGACAGGGAGATGGGGTGGGTGGTGACAGGGAGATGGGGCGGGTGGTGAAAGGGAGATGGGGTGGGTTGAGACAGGGAGATGGGGCGGGTTGAGACAGGGAGATGGGGCGGGATGAGACAGGGAGATGGGGTGGGTTGAGACAGGGAGATGGGGCGGGTGGTGACAGGGAGATGGGGCAGGTTGAGACAGGGAAATGGGGCGGGATGAGACAGGGAGATGGGGTGGGTTGAGATAGGGAGATGGGGCGGGTGGTGACAGGGAGATGGGGCGGGTTGAGACAGGGAAATGGGGCGGGATGAGACAGGGAGATGGGGTGGGTTGAGACAGGGAGATGGGGCGGGATGAGACAGGGAGATGGGGTGGGTTGAGACAGGGAGTTGGGGCGGGTTGAGACAGGGAGATGGGGCGGGTGGTGACAGGGAGATGAGGCGGGTGGTGACAGGGAGATGGGGCTGGTTGAGACAGGGAGATGGGTGGGTTGAGACAGGGAGATGGGGCAGTTGGTGATAGGGAGATGGGGCAGGTTGAGACAGGGAGATGGGGCGGGTTGAGACAGGGAGATGGGGCGGGTTGAGACAGGGAGATGGGGCGGGTGGTGACAGGGAGATGAGGCGGGTGGTGACAGGGAGATGGGGCGGGTTGAGACAGGGAGATGGGGTGGGTTGAGACAGGGAGATGGGGCGGGTGGTGACAGGGAGATGAGGCGGGTGGTGACAGGGAGATGGGGCGGGTTGAGACAGGGAGATGGGGTGGGTTGAGACAGGGAGATGGGGCGGGTGGTGACAGGGAGATGGGGCGGGTTGAGACAGGGAGATGGGGCGGGTGGTGACAGGGAGATGAGGCGGGTGGTGACAGGGAGATGGGGCGGGTTGAGACAGGGAGATGGGGTGGGTTGAGACAGGGAGATGGTGCGGGTGATGACAGGGAGATGGGGCGGGTTGAGACAGGGAGATGGGGCGGGTTGAGACAGGGAGATGGGGCGAGTGGTGACAGGGAGATGGGGCGGGTTGAGACAGGGAGATGGGGCGGGTTGAGACAGGGAGATGGGGCGGGTTGAGACAGGGAGATGGGGCGGGTGGTGACAGGGAGATGGGGTGGGTTGAGACAGGGAGATGAGGCGGGTGGTGACAGGGAGATGAGGCGGGTGGTGACAGGGAGATGGGGTGGGTTGAGACAGGGAGATGGGGCGGGTTGAGACAGAGAGTTGAGGCGGGTGGTGACAGGGAGATGGGGCGGGTTGAGACAGGGAGATGGGGCGGGTGGTGACAGGGAGATGAGGCGGGTGGTGACAGGGAGATGGGGCGGGTTGAGACAGGGAGATGGGGTGGGTTGAGACAGGGAGATGGGGCGGGTGGTGACAGGGAGATGGGGCGGGTGGTGACAGGGAGATGGGGTGGCTTGAGACAGGGAGATGAGGCGGGTGGTGACAGGGAGATGGGGCGGGTTGAGACAGGGAGATGGGGCGGGATGAGACAGGGAGATGGGGTGGGTTGAGACAGCGAGATGGGGCGGGTGGTGACAGGGAGATGGGGCGGGTTGAGACAGGGAGATGGGGCGGGTGGTGACAGGGAGATGGGGCGGGTTGAGACAGGGAGATGAGGCGGGTTGGGACAGGGAGATGAGGCGGGTGGTGACAGGGAGATGGGGTGGGTTGAGACAGGGAGATGGGGCGGGTTGAGACAGGGAGATGGGGTGGGTGGTGACAGGGAGATGGGGCGGGTTGAGACAGGGAGATGAGGCGGGTGGTGACAGGGAGATGGGGCGGGTTGAGACAGGGAGATGGGGTGGGTGGTGACAGGGGGATGGGGCGGGTTGAGACAGGGAGATGGGGCGGGTGGTGACAGGGAGATGAGGCGGGTTGAGACAGGGAGATGGGGTGGGTTGAGACAGGGAGATGGGGTGGGTGATGAAAGGGAGATGGGGCGGGTTGAGACAGGGAGATGGGGTGGGTTGAGACAGGGAGATGGGATGGGTTGAGACAGGGAGATGGGGTGGGTGGTGACAGGGAGATGGGTCGGGTGGTGACAGGGAGATGGGGTGGGTTGAGACAGGGAGATGGGGTGGGTTGAGACAGGGAGATGGGGTGGGTTGAGACAGAGAGATGGGGCGGGTGGTGACAGGGAGATGGGGCGGGTTGAGACAGGGAGATGGGGTGGGTTGAGACAGGGAGATGGGGTGGGTTGAGACAGGGAGATGGGGTGGGTTGAGACAGAGAGATGTGTTGGGTTGAGACAGAGAGATGGGGCGGGTGGTGACAGGGAGATGGGGTGGGTTGAGACAGGCAGGCCTGGGAGTGGCTGCAAAATGGGCCATGGCCTGCGCTCGGGTCCTGGCTGTGATTTCTCGCTGGCGGCTCAATTAACACACCAGCGTGAAACGCTTCTCCGCACTGGCCGGGAAGGGTCTTGTGGGGGCCGGTCAGCCACCAGGTCCAATGGTGACCTGGTTAAAAAATGACCCAGGCAGCCCCTGGATGGCTGCCACAGAGGGACATCTCCTGTACGTTTGCAAGGGAGTCGAGTGCGGCTGGACACAGCAGGCCGGGGGTGGGTGTGGGGGGGGGAGCAGGTTGGGTGGGCACTCGGCCCCCAGCTTTTCTGACGAGTGCCTTGCCATCCTTCTGGAGGAGGTGGCTGTCAGGAGGGACACCTTTGTCCCCAGGGATGGGGTGGGGAGGATGAGGCCACCACACCTCACCAAGAGGGCATGGGAGGAGGTGTCAGCGCTGGTTGGCAGCCGCGCTCCTGGGTGCAGTGCCCGGAGCACTTCAGTGACTTGCTGCGGTCAGGAAGGGTGAGGTACCGTGCTGGCATGGGTCAGTGTGTAGGTGTGTTAAGGTCAGGCCATCCCCCTGTGGACCTCAGGGATGCTAGAGTCTGAGCGCCAACTGTCTAGCATGCCAGGGCTGGCCAAGAGTGGATGAGGCGCTCCTGAGGTGCTCCTCAGTTTGGGTTGGCCAGTCTGCAATGGTGCTGCAGGCAGAGTGTGGACAAACCAATCCTCCTCTGTTGTTTAGGAGGAGTGCCCACAACAATATAGAAATGTCACAGAGCAGCAGAGGCCCCAATACCCTCCTAATCCCCTTGAGGTATGAGCAAGATTGTCTGGAGCTTGAGAGCTGGCATATCCCACGTGCAACCAGGCGTGGAGAGGCGGGGGTGCCAGACAAAGGTAAGAGTGCGGTGCACGGAGGTGAGAATGTCAGCTTGTGCAGCCATTGAAGTGCAGTCTCTTCATTGATATGAGCCTCGACCCTGGAGTCCACATTGATCATTGGGAGATGAGGGCACCGTGATGCAGATCTCCATTAGTCTCATCAGGGTGCCCGGCCTGCTCAGTGACTTTAACTAATGACATGTCTAATGACAGGAGCACACGGAGAGTGTCCCTGTGTGAGAAGGGCAGAGGCAGCAGGAGATAAACATCTCCCTACCTGTCAGAGCCAAAGTGTGACATCACAAGAAAACTGGTAGGTGATTGGCCCCTGTCTCTTTTGATTGGCCAAGTGGTTTAAATCAGGAGACATTATTTACAGCTGAAGGATACAGTTAAGAAATTCACTTTTAAAATATTTAACATCCAAATGAATTAATCAAATAGAATAGAGATGTCTGGGCAGGTGATGTGTTGCAGCTGTAGTATGTGGGGACTGGTGGGCGCCAGTGCAATGCAGCAAGTGTTGGCTGCTCGAGGGACTTTGGCTCAGAGTTGATGAGCTGGAGTCCGAGCTGTAGACACTGCGACACATCAGGGAGGGAGAGAGTTACCTGGATACTGTGTTTTAGAAGACAGTCATACCCCTTGGCCTTAGATTAATTACATCAAATTTGGACTGTGGTCAGGGACAGGAGGGTGTGACTGCGAGAGAAGCAGGTATGGGGATCTAGGATTTAGCTTTGGAGGGGCCTCAGCCATTGTCCTTGTCCAATAGGTATGTGGTTCTTGCTCCCGGCGTGGACGAAGGCACAGGCTACAGGGAGGATGAGCTAACTGACCACAGCACCGTGGTACAGAGCAATATTCAGGTCAGGGGAGAAAAGAGAAATGTAGTAGTAATAGGGGATAGCATAGTTAGCGGAATAGATACTGTTCTCTGCAGCAAAGACAGAGAGTCCCGAAGGCTGTGTTGCCGACCTGGTGCCAAGGTTAAGGACATCTCTTCTGGGCTGGAGAGGAACTTGGAGTGGGAGGGGAAGGATCCAGTTGTCGTAGTCCACATAGGTACCAACGACTTAGGTAAGACTGGGAAAGAGGTTCTGCTGAGGGACTATGAGCAGCTCAGGGATAAATTAAAAAGCAGAACCACAAAGATAATAATCTCCGGATTACTACCTGAGCCATGTGCAAATAGGCGTAGGGTAAATAAGATCAGAGAGGTAAATGCGTGGCTCAAAGATTGGTGTGGGAGAAATGGGTTCCGATTCATGGGGCACTGGCACCAGTCCTGGGGAAGGAGAGAGCTGTTCCGTTGGGATGAGCTTCATTTGAACAATGCTGGGACCAGTGTCCTGGTGAATCGAATAACTAGGATTGTAGATAGGACTTTAAACTCATTAGTTGGGGGGAGGATTCAATTGAAGGGAAGTTTAAAAAATCAAAAAGAAATGAGAGAGCAGAGGTCCAGGGCAGTGAAGAGGCGAACGATAATCAAAGTGTGATAGAAGGAGCAGAAAATATAAGCAGAAGACTGCAGCAGAAATTAGAACCAGAATGAGGAATAATGGTTAAAAAGTCAAAGCTTAAGGCTCTTTACCTGAATTTGTAAGAAGATGGATGAGTTGATGGCACAAATAGAAATAATAGAAATAAACAAACATGACTTGACAGCTATTACCGAGATGTGGTTGCAGGGTGACCAAGACTGAGAACTCAATAGGTGAAAAGGAAAAAGAGATGGGGTAGCTTTGTCAATAAAGGAAGTTACCAGTGCGGTGGTGCATAATGATATAGGCTCAATAGATAATGATGTGGAATCAGTTTGGGTGAAAATAAGGAATAGCAAGGGGAAGAAATCGTGGGTGGGAGTCGTCCATAGGCCCCCGAAGAGCTGCCTCACTCTAGGACAAAGTATAAATCGGGAAATAATGGAGGTGTGTAAGGGTGCTACAATTGTCATGGGTGATTTTAATCTGCACATTGACTGGTCAAATCAGATTGGCAGGGGTAACATGGAAGACGAATTTGTAGAGTTTATCAAGGATTGTTTCTTAGAGCAGTAGGTTGCAAAACCTACCCAGGAACAGGCTATTTTAGATCCAGTAATGTGTAACAAGGTGGGATTAATAAGAGATATGGTAGTTAAGGATCCTCTAGGGAGTAGCAATCACAACATGGTAGAATTTCAAATTCAGTTTGAAGGTGAGCAACTCGGGTCTCAAACAAGTGTCCTCAACTTAAATAAGGGCAATTACAGAGGTATGAAGAAAGAGTTGTTTAAAGCGGGCTGGGAAAATAGACTAAGGGGGAGGTTAGTCGATGAGCAGTGGCAGACATTTAAGCAGATATTTCATAACATTCAGCAAAAATTTATCCTGCTCAAAAAGAAGGACTTGATGAGAAGGATGAACCACCCATGGTTATCAAAGGCAGTCAAGGAGACTAACCAATCAAAAACTGAGGCAAACAAAGCAGCGAAAACTAATGGTAGGCCAGAGGATTTGGAAATTATAGAAACCAGCAGCAGATGAATAAAAAGCTCATAACAGGGGAGAAAATTGATTATGAAAGTAAGTTGGCAAGAAATATGAAATCCAACGGCAGGAGCTACTGCACATATATAAAAAGAAAGAGAGTGGCTAAAGTGAGCGCGGGACCCTTGGAGGATGCAACTGGAGAATTGATAAGGGGGAGCAGGGAAATGGCAGATAATTTAAACCAATATTTTGCACTGGTCTTCACAGTGGAGGACACTATAAATATCCCAAAGATATCAGATAAGCAAGGAGCTAATGGGAGGAAAGATCATGTAATAGCCTCTATCACGAGGGACAAAGTATTTGACAAACTAACGGGACTAAAGACAGACAGCTCACTAGGACCTGATGGCCTGCATCCAAGGGTTTTAAAGCAAGTGGCTGCAGAGATAGTGGACGCATTGGTCAAAATATTCCAGAACTCACTGGATTCCGGGAGGGTCCCAGCGGATTGGAAAACCACTGATGTTATGCCCCAGTTCAAGAAGGGAGGGAGACAAAAAGCAGGACACTAAAGGCCAGTCAGCCTAACATCTGTGGTTGGGAAAATGCTAGAGTCCATTATTAAGGAAGAAATAGCAGGATATTTAGAAAAGCTTAATACAATCAAATAGAGTCAATATGATTTTGTGAAAGGGAAATCATGTTTGATAAATTTGCTAGAGTTCTTTGAGGATATAACAAGCCGAGTAGATTAAGGGGAACCGGTAGATGTAGTGTATTAGGATTTTCAGAAGGCATTCCATAATGTGTCACATAAAAGGTTATTGCACAAGATAGGAACTCAAGATGTCGGGGGTAATGTATTGGCATGAATTGAGGATTGGTTAACACACAGAAGACAGAGAGTCGGGACTAATGGGTCTTCTTCAGGTTGGAAAGATATAACCAGTGGATTGCCACAAGGATCAGTCCTAGGGCCTCAGTTATTTACTATCTATATTAATGACTTGGAGGAGGGGGCAGAGTGTAATGTATTCAAATTTGCCAATGATACAAAAATAGGTGGGAGAGCATGATGTGATGAGGACATAAGGAATCTGCATGGGGATATGGGCAGGTTGAGTGAGTGGACAAAAACTTGGCAGATGGAGTTTAATGTAGGAAAGTGTGAGGTCATGCACTTTGGTAGGAAGAATCAAAAGGCAGACTATTATTGAAATGGAGAAAGACTCCAAAAAAGTGCAGCACAGAGGGATCTGGATGTTCTTGTGCATGAAACACAAAAAGTTAGCATGCAGGTGCAGCAAGTAATTAAGAAGGCAAATGGAATTTTGGCCTGTATTGTTTGGGGTTGGAGTTTAAAAATAGGGAAGTCTTGTTACAACTGTACAGGGTGTTGGTGAGGCCGCACCTGGAGTACTGTGTACAGTTTTGGTCCCCATATTTAAGAAAGGATACAGGCATTGGAGGCAGTTCAAAAGAGATTCACTAGGCTGATTCCTGGGATGAAGGGGTTGACTTATCAAGAACGGCTAAACAGGTTAGGCCTTTATTCATTAGAGTTTAGAAGAATGAGGGGTGATCTTAATGAAACATAAAAGATTCTGAGGGGGCTTGATAGGGTAGATGTTGAGAAGATGCTTCCACTAGTGGGGGAATCTCGAACCAGTGGACATAGTCACAGAATAATGGAACACTCATTTAAAACTGAGATGCGAAGGGATTTCTTCCCTCAGAGGGTAGTGAGTGTCTGGAATTCTCTACCCCAGAGAATTGTAGAGGCTCGATCACTGAAAGTATTTAAAGAAGAGGTCAATAGATCTTTGAAATGTTGAGGAGTTGAGGGCTATGAGGAGCTGGCATGAAAGAGGAGTTGAGGCCGTGATCTTATTGAATGGCGGGGCAGGCTTGATGGGCTGAATGGCCTACTCCTCCTCCTATTTCTTATGTTCTTCTTCTCCCTTTTAGGTTTGCCAGCAGGCATTCGATCTCTGGACCCCGAAAAGCCACCCCTGAGGACCACCACCGGGCATCATTTTGCATCCTGCGTCTGAAGCAAGCACCAGCGCAGATACCAGCACCTCGGTGGGCATTATAGCGGCGGCTAGTGTATTAGTGCACATTGGTGAGGGCACTTCACAAATCGCTTGAGGTGCAGGCAGAGGCAGAGAGTGCCCATGGCGACGGCAGTCAGAGGACTGCTGGGGACCAGGGTGACACTCAGAAGAAGGCTAACGATGAGCCTCTGGAGTCGCCCATTAGGGGGCAGATGCTGGATGTCCAGCGGGATGTGCAGGAGGATCTGGCAGAGATCCATGAGGGTCTGTGTGCCACAGTCTCCATCTTGGAGGAGTCCATGTGGAGGGTGAGCACTGTGTTGACCCTCATGGCCAAGCGCACTGCCTCCTCCATTGAGAGAGTGGTGACTCTCATGGAGAGGCAGCTCCGGGGATAGAATGAGGGGCTCCTGGGGTTGCGCTTGGACCTGCAAGTGCTCACTCAGGCAAAGACCTCAGGTGGTCAGTGTCAGATGGATGAGGCACCCAATATCCCAGCTAGGTGCCCGTCCATCAATGGTGACCTCACATTGGCACATAAGCTTACTGTCATCTCTGCGGGCTCCTCTTGGGGCGCTCCGGATGATGGAGCCCCTCTGCCAGTGACCGTGGCATCTGAAGAGGCTGTGATGACGGGGGAGATGCCAGCTGTGGCACTGGCCGCTCCCTCCCAGGCGGGGTCAGCACAGGCTCCAATGGTCAAGGTCATCAAGGCCAAGAGGACAGCAGAGTGAGCAGGCTGTCTCCAATGCTGCTGCCAGCGAGGGGGGAGCACCTAGACTCACAAACGTAAGTTAAAGGCACCATGAGCACAAGAGGGACAGACCACGGGTGATTTTAAGTTAATTTTTGTGTTCTTTATGTATTCTGGTCCAACGTTGAATACCAGAAACGTTTCTGTTAACATTACTGAACTGTCAGAATGACATAAATTGTGTTTTTGTCTTCATGGCCTGAGTATGCTTCATCTTTTTATTTCATTGGTGTGGGCAACGCCAGTGTGTAACGCTGGACGTGGATTGCTCTGAACTTTATTGCACAGGCACTGAGTGTTCTAATGGAAGGGTCCTTTCAGACATCGGGGTTGGAGGCGGCAGCCCTGGCATGTGTTTGAAGCTGATCTTTGGTAACCTAGCTGAAAGAATGTTGGATGAAAGTGTCCCTGGGGTCCCTGCCTCCCTGCAGGTTACCAAGGTCCAGCTCCACGCCCTCAGTGTTCTCCTCTCCAGGATCCTCTTCGGACTCACTACTGGATCCATCCTCTGTGGCCTGTGGAGCTGCGTCAAGATCCTCTTCCTCCAGTGGGTCCCCCCCTTGCCAGAGTCAGATTGTGGAGAGCGCAGCATACAATTATGGTCTGTGACACCCACTCTGGGGGTATGCTAGTGCCCCCCTGAATGGTCCAGGCATCGGAAGCACATCTTGAGAAGACCTTTGGTCCTATCACTGTCCTCGTGGAGACATGACTTCTATTGTATCTCTTCTCTCCCTCTGTTCTTCGATGGTGGAGAGGCTTCATGAACCACCTCTTCAACAGATAGCCCTTGTCACCCAGCAGCCATCCATCCAGCCGGGATGGAGCACTGAAGAGCCCCGGCACCTGGGAGTGTCTCAGGATGTCAGCGTCATGGGAGCTGCCTGGGTACCTTGCACAGACTTGTAGAATCAGCATCCTGTGATCACACACTATCTGCACGTTCGTGGAGTGGAAGCCCTTCCTGTTGACGAAGGCACCGGGCTCACCTGCTGGTGCCTTGATGGCCACATGTGTACAGTCTATAGCACCCTGGACACAGGGGAAGCCAGCAATCGCTGCGAAACCTCTGGCTCACTCAGCCTGGCTGGCCTCGTCCACACGGTAAAGAATAAAGGTCAGTACCCGCCTGACAGAGCGTCTGTCACCAACTTGACACAACTGCGGACAGCTGACTGGGAGACTCCACATGGAGACTCCACAAAGATCCCCCACTGACCCCTGGAAAGAGCCGGAGGCATCGAAGTTGAGGGCCACTGTGTCCTTCAGAGCCACTGGCCTGGGGTGTCCCCCACACAGTCGGAGCTGATCTCAGGCCCGACCGTCTGACAAATGGAGGTCACGCTCTCCCTCAAGAGGTGGAGCCTCCTTCAGCGTTGCACCTCGGACATGTTGAGGTAGCTGCATCACCGCCTGTAAACCCGGGCAGCAGGATAGTGGCATCCTCTGCAGTCCCTTCTGCCTTGGACCTCCTGCTGGCTCTGTGTCACTTGTGCCTGCGCCTCTCCTCCCACTGGCCCCTTCCTCCCCTGGAACCTGCACTGGGACACGTGGCCCACCCCCCCCTCTCCCTTCTGCCCCTGTCTTCCTCCTCAGAGGATGCGCCCCCAGCGGAGTCCACAATCCCCATTCCCAGGGTTAGGGGAGGCTGTCTGATACCTGGAAGGGTCCACAGGGTCTGAATCCTCCAGGGGCCTTGGAGACACCAACAAGTCCTGAAATGAGGCCTGGAAATGCTAAGGAGGAAGCCCCAAACAGAGATAAAGCTGCCAAGTACCAATGAGCAACCAGCAGCAAACTATCTCCAAAACTCCTCACTACCCACACTGGAAATGCTGCTGACCCTTTTTATCCTGCCCTTGGATGAGGTTTGTGAAAACCATCATCCATTGATTTAAAAACCCACCTGGTTCACTGACGTCCTTCAGGGAAGGAAATCTGCCATCCTTACCTGGTCTGGCCTACACGTGACTCCAGACCCACAGCAAATGCGGCTGACTCTTAACTGTCCTCAAGGGCAATTAGGGATGGGCAACCAATGCTGGCCTTGCCACCGATGCCCACCATCCCACGAGTGAATTTAAAAACAAATCACTGATCCAAACCGGAGCTGTAATTTCTGACTGACCGCTCTCTTCTGAAAGGTCCTTCTTTCTCCTCTTACTTCTGTCCATTTTCCTCCCTCAAATATTGCTCTCCTTGGAGCAGAGATGTCTAAGGTGGCTAATTTAATGCAATAATAGAATGGCGGCAGCACAGAAGGAGACCATTCAGCCTGCCGTGAGCTATGCTGGCGTTCAATGTCACGAAGGGGTTTCACAAGGAGAAGCGAGAGGCTGGGTGACCATAGGAAGCAAGTTTAAGATAATTGGCAAAACAACGGGAGATCAGGAGGATTCTTAAAAAAAAAGGAAAATTGTGATCTGGGACGCGCTGCCTGAAAGGGCGATGGAAGCAGATTCAACAGGAACTTTCAAAAACGGAATTGGATAGATACTTGAAGGGGAAACTTTACAGGGGCACAGCAGGGGGTAGTGGATAGCTCTTTCAAAGGGCCAGCATATGCGATGGGCTGAATGGTTTCCTTGTGTGCTGTATCATTCTGTGCTGTTTTGTTCCATGGTCTGGTTCTTTGGCCCCCACCCCAATATCTCACGGCCCCATTGGTGAAGTTCCTGAACCCCTTGTAGCTGTTGAACCATGAAGGGGGTGGTCTGACTCTGCCCTCACCAGACATCGTTCATGCTGATGTCCCAGCGCGAGTCACCATCTTGGGTTGCCAACCCCTCCAGAGTTGCCCAGGAATCTCCAGGAATTGAAGATTGATCTCCGATATACTGTTCCCGAGCAAAACCTGGGAGAAAAATAACCTCAGTGGCGATAAAAATTGTGTGTGCGTGTGTGTGTATTTTACTTTCCTTTTTTTAAGTTACAGGAACATTGAGGATGAGAAATGAAGATGCAGAAAGGACAGTTGACTACATGGGGGAGTTGGAGCAAGAACGCGGGTGAAGCTTAAGTTTCTGGATGAGCGGAGATTTCCTCTAATTAAATACTGGGAAGACCGAAGCCGTTGTCTTCAGTCCCCACTCCAAACGCTGTCCCCTATCCCCTATCCCTACCCTCGTTCTGTCTGAGACTGAAGCAGTCCATTCCCAACTTCGGTCTCATATTTGACCCTGAGGTGAGCTGATTACATCACCACACTATCACTAAAAAGGCCTATTTCCACCTCTGTAATATCGCCCAACTCTGCTCCTGCCTCAACGCATCTGCTGTTGAAACCTTCATCCTTTCCTTTGTTACCTCTGGGCTTGACGATTTCAACACAGGCCTGGCCAGCCTCCTATACCCCGCCCTCCATAAACTTGAGCTCATTCGAAACCCGACTGCCTGGGTCCTAACTCTCACCAAGTCCTGTTCCCCCATCGCCCCTGTGCTCGCTACATTGGCTCCCGGTACAAGCGATGTCCAATTTTAAAATTCTCATCCTGGTGTTCGAATCCTTCGACGGCCACACCCCTCCCTATCTCTGTAACCTCCTCCAGCCCCACACCCCTCCCTATCTCTGTAACCTCCTCCAGCCCCTACACCCCTCCCTATCTCTGTAACCTCCTCCAGCCCCACACCCCTCCCTATCTCTGTAACCTCCTCCAGCCCCACACCCCTCCCTATCTCTGTAACCTCCTCCAGCCCCACACCCCTCCCTATCTCTGTAACCTCCTCCAGCCCCTACACCCCTCCCTATCTCTGTAACCTCCTCCAGACCCTACACCCCTCCCTATCTCTGTAACCTCCTCCAGCCCCTACACCCCTCCCTATCTCTGTGACCTCCTCCACCCCCTACAACCCTCCCTATCTCTGTAACCTCCTCCAGCCCCACACCCCTCCCTATCTCCGTAACCTCCTCCAGCCCCTAAACCCCTCCCTATCTCTGTAAACTCCTCCAGCCCCTACACTCCTCCCTATCTCTGTGACCTCCTCCAGCCCCTACACCCCTCCCTATCTCTGTAACCTCCTACTGCCCCACACCCCTCCCTATCTCTGTAACCTCCTCCAGCCCCTACACCCCTCCCTATCTCTGTAACCTCCTCCAGCCCCTACACCCCTCCCTATCTCTGTAACCTCCTCCAGTCCCCTACACCCCTCCCTATCTCTGTAACCTCCTACTGCCCCACACCCCTCCCTATCTCTGTAACCTCCTCCAGCCCCTACACCCCTCCCTATCTCTGTAACCTCCTACTGCCCCACACCCCTCCCTATCTCTGTAACCTCCTCCAGCCCCTACACCCCTCCCTATCTCTGTAACCTCCTCCAGCCCCCTACACCCCTCCCTATCTCTGTAACCTCCTACTGCCCCTACACCCCTCCCTATCTCTGTAACCTCCTACTGCCCCTACAACCCTCCGTGATTTCTGCGCTCCTCCAACTCTGGCCTCTTGAACACTCTGATTTTCCTTCACTCCACCATTGGCAGCCTGGGCTTGAAGCTGTGGAATTCCCTCCCTAAATCTCCCAATTCCACTCCACTCCTGTACGGGGAAGCGGTGGTGGTGTGGTACCCTAGTAAGCCAGAGACACAGGGTAATGCTCCGGGGACCCGATATCCAAACCCATCACGGCAGTTGGTGGAATTTGAATTTTAAAAAAATCTGGAATTAAAAGTCTAATGATGTCGCGCAAAAAAAACCCATCTGGTTCACTAATGTCCTTCACGGAAGGAAATCTGCTGTCCTTACCTGGTCTGGCCTCCACGGGACTCCAGACCCATCCCACAGTAATGTGGTTAACTCTTAAATGCCCTCTGACATGGCTGAGTGAGCGTTCAGTTGTATTATAATCGCTAGAAAGTCTGTAAGGAATACGGGCTGCAGCGGTTCAAGGAGGCAGCTCACCAGCAGCTTCTCAAGGGCAATTAGGGATGGGCAATAAACGCTGGCCATCCTGTGAAAGAATCCAAAGAAAAGACTCTCCATAAAACCTACCGCTTTGGTCAAGCATTTGGTCAGGTGTCCTAATGGGCTCCTTACGTGGCTTGGTGTCAGGTTCTCATTCCTGTCCTGAGAAGAACCATGGGCTGTTTTACTCATTTAAAGGGTGCTATATAAATGCAAGTAGCTTTTGTTGTTGGTGGTACTCCCCTTTGCTCACCCAGTGACAAGAGTGGGAAGCCACGAATACATTATTTAACTGTCTGTTTGTCTCTGCAAGGCACTTGACAATTTCCTTCCTTCTCAAACCCGAATACCATTCAGAGAACGATTCACAACAGTTTAATTTCGTTGGTTACAGATTTCCACTTGTGCAAGGGAAAGTGTTACAGGGAGATATTGAAGGTGTTTATAAGACGATTAAAGGATTTGATAGGGTTGAGAGAGAGAGAGAGAGAGAGAGAGAGGCAATCTATTTCCTCCTGTGGGTGAGCCCAGAACAAGGGGGTAGAACGTTTAAACTACAGCCAGGCTGATCAGGGGTGATGCCAGGAAGCACGCCTTCACACAAAGGGGAGTGGAAATCGAGAACGTGATCCCCCCCAACAGGCTGTTGAGGTCAACTGAAAATTTCTAAACCGAGAGTGGTAGAATTCTGTAAGTTAGGGCGTGTGGAACCAAGGCAGATGGAGGGGGTTAGGATACAGGTCAGCCATGATTTGACTGAATGGCAGAGCAGGTTCGAACGGCTGAATGGCTTCCTTCTATTGCTATGTTCCTGTGGTTGGCACAAGGAGAGACCTAACATGGGTGGGAAAACTGGACATATGACTCTCTCTCCGTTCACTCCCTTCCCAAACTGTTGGGGTGATACTGCGTTCATCAATGCGCAAATACTTTGTTAGGAAAGGACTTTTTTTTTGAAAAGAAAAGATATTTTCCACAAATAATCGCTTCCAGTAATTTTACCTCCTTAACGCTGACCATCTCTATAGGCGAACCTTTTACAATGACTACCAAGGCTATAATAACAACTGCACGAGAATGGACAGTAGCGAGGTGAAAGCACACAAACAATTTTTAGGAAAACTATGGCCACTCATCAACCTGGAGGGTACATTCAGCCAGGGTGGTACCTGCTGGATCAGGAATCGTGCAACCGAGGAGACTGCGAATATCAGAATTCTACTTTAAAAGGGGATTGCGAATATCGGAAGTGTAAATTAAGAGGATTGGCAATACCTGAACTGTAAATTAAAAATGAATTTGGACATTAGAATTCTGCATTAAATAGGGACGAAAATATTCAAATTCCACCTTAACAGGGGATTGAGAATTTCAGAATTCTACAAGGAAAAAAGATCAGAAATATTTAGAATTCTATGCTAAAGAGGGATTAGGAATACTGGAATTCTACACTGAAAAGGGATTAGGAATACTGGAATTCTACGCTGAAAAGGGATTAGGAATACTGGAATTCTACACCAGAGGAGGATCAGCAATATGGGAATCCTTAGAGAGAAAAGAGGGATTGGGAGCGTGGGTGAATTCTATGTTTAAAAAAGAGGGTATGCAGGAATGTTGCCCTAAAGGAAGAACAGAGAAAGCAGGGACCGTCACCCAAAGGGTCAGGAGCTTGGTCGTGCCAACAATTAATGGAATTGGGGGACAGATAAACCTCTTCAAGAAAAATTGTTTAGTTTTGAGCTGTTTGGTGTTGGTATCTCATACAGACAGCAGAATCAGTGCGGAAAGAAGGCAAATTTTAAAAATGCAGCTATTTATCTATTCGTCTACATGCATAAAAAGCACAAACATCTATTAAGACAAATGTATACATGCACATACATTCATGTGAACATTTAATATTAACACACAGCTGAATATTAATACATTAGATGTATGTTCGATATACAGACACAAGGTATTGAAACAACAGTACAAAATCCTCTCAATAACAAATTATCACTGATGGCACAAAACCACATTGTAAAAACTACATGACAGGCTGTTACCTCTCAGTGTTAAACTGCTCGATATTTTGGGGGGGGTTCGCATACTTGCTTCTCTTTGACCCACACTCTACCTTCATTTCAAGCTGAAATCAGCCCCCCCTCCCCTCCAGCCTACATCTTTAAATGCGTCCAAAGCCTGAGGTGTGTTCACCTCAAACGTTCCTCTTTCCCCATTCTCTCCCCCCACCCCCCAACTACCCCATCCCCCGCACCCCCACCCCCACCCCCACCCCCATTTTGTTCAGGGCTTTACCAGTAAACGTTAAGGTCGTAACCTTCTCCTCAAATTCCCCTCTGGCAACGTGACAGGCCGCCGCGAGGAATTGCAGTGCGCCCACCAATTTCACCCCCACCCCCCCACCACCCCCACCTCTCCCCCCCCCCTCCCCCTCTCCGCCCTCCCCAACACCCCCAAATCTCCCCTCCCCACCCCAGCTACATCTTCACAAATCTGGTCGGCTCCCCTCAGCCCCCATGCACCCCCCACCCCCCCACACCACCACCAACACCCACCCCCACCCCACTCGTAGACAATAAAACATAATTACACATCGGGGTGCTGAGTATGAAAAGTCATCACGCCGTGCCCAGCTGCAGACAGTAAATGCATTTGCTTAATGGCTGGTTTACCTCACAGCTTGTCAGTACACCGGGATCTTTGCTAAGAAGGGAGGTTGGAAATACAACAGAGTCAAGGGGATAGTGAGTAGAGTGGGGGGTGGGGGAGAGAGAGAGAGAGAGAGAGCGCGAGAGCGAGAGATGGAGAGAGAGAGAGAGAGACGGGGAGAGAGAGAGAGAGAGAGAGAGAGAGAGGTCCTGCAATGCTCTAGACTGCTCTGAACCCTCCTTTTAAGCCTCCCATCACCATTCATTTTCTACTGCCATGTGTCACATCAAATAAAGGGTTGCCATGGCAGCCTCCTCACATGTTGCTGATGGTTCGTGGCTGTTTTTGTAGATTAGCTCTGGAGGATTTTCTTTTCCCGCTGCCTACTTATTAAGAAAAAAAGAAATGTGATGTTTGCCTGATGCACAGGAGCCCCCGGATTTAACCCTTCCATGCCCGGAGGAGGGGGGTAAGTTTGGTGGGGGGTGGGGGGGACCTTAATAAGGTCATGACTGATACGTCAGGGGCTGGTTTAAGGATGGGGAGGATGGAAGGCGGGGGTGGGGTTGGGGAAGGGAAGGGTTGAATGAACGCAGCGTTCTCACTTCCAAACCAAAATATTCGGGAGCGGAGCTGGGCATCCAGCAAACATACCAGGCCAATACTAACACACCGGGCACTTCATACACTGGCGTCTGCTAAACGTGAGCCAATGGGGTTTGACACGTTAAAGTCGCACATAAGATTTCAAAGGCCTCAGGATCCATCTTAGCAAAACCCTTGCCTTTAAATGGCGCCCAGTGCCTCGCTGTGTTCTGCACGCAGTGAATTCCTTATAGAGCCAGGAGCGGCACCAGCCCACCAACAGCAACCACCGTTTTTGGATCTGCTTTCTCTTTGGCGGTGTTAGTCGAAGGAGTGTTATTGGTCAGGGGACCTTTACTATTTCTCAGTGCCATTGGACCAGGCCGCTACTTAAGCATTCTCAGTTTGAGTTGTTCCACCATGGGTAGCCGTACCGTCAGCTGCCTGGGCCACGAGCTCCTCCCTAAGCCTCTGCACCAACTTTAAGCCGTTTCCTTAAAACTTGCCCCAAGGACCAAGCTTTTGGTGGCTCAGTGTCAAATTCTGTCTGATTGTCACTCCTGTGAAACATCTCAGGGCGTCTTACTCTGTTAAAGGTGGATATATAAATGCAAGTTGTTGTTGTTTGACATCTCAGCTGCACAAAAACACTGGGCCCAGTGTCTCCGGCCAGACTGAATGATTGACCATTCCACAGAAACTGCACAGTTGACTTAAATCTGCCTCACCACCCGTGTCAGTCCCCAAGGAGTTTGTTGCGTAATGACAGATTCTCCACTGGCTGATCCCCAGCAACTTTCCAACTCACAACCATTAGAATCATACCAACAGGGCAGGAGGAGGCCATTCATCCCATCATGTCTATGCCAGCCTGCTCTATAGAAGAGCTGTTCAATTAGTCCCTCTCTCTTGCTCCTTCTCCTGAACATGCCTTCCTCTGAAGTATTTATCCATTTTCTTTTCACTATTGAGTCTACCTCCACTGCCTTGCCAGGTAGTGTATCCCAGATCAGGTTAGCTCGCTGTTCAGAAAAATCTCTCATTTCTCCATGGATTCTTTACAAATGATTTTGAATCTGTACATCTGGTTACCGAGCCATCCTGTCAGTAGAAACGATTTCTCCTTTTCACTCGATCAAAATCCTTCCTGATTTTGAACACCTCTATTAAATCTCCCCTTAACCTGCTCTGCTCTCTGGAGAACAGCCCCTGCTTCTCCAGTCTCTCCACGCAACTGAAGTCCCTCATCCCTGGTGCCATTCTATAAATCCCCTCTGTTCCCTCCTAAAGAACATAAGAAACAGGATCAGGAGTAGGCCATTCGGCCCGTCAAGCCTACCCCTCCCCATTCAATAAGGTCATGGCTGATCTGCCCCAGGCCTTAACTCCTCTTTCGTGCCAGCTCCTCATAGCCCTCAACTCCCTGATCTTTCAAAAATCTACCTTCTCTTTAAACACTTTTGTGATCTAGCCTCCACAACTCTCTGAGGTAGAGAATTCCAGACATTCACTACCCTCTGAGGAGAGAAATTCCTCCTCGTCTCCACTTTAACGAGTGTCCCCTTATTCTGTAACTATGTCCCCTAGTTTGAGATTCCCCCCACTAGTGGGAACATCTTCTCAGCATCTACCCTGTCAAGCCCCCTCAGAATCTTGTACATTTCCACTTGTCAGCCTTCAGAAATGGACAGCGCAGTCCAGCCAACACCTAACCAGTGATTTTTAAAGGGTTAGCAATAACTTTATTGCTTTTGTACTCTATGCCTTTATTAATAAAACAACGGTTCCCATATAGTTTTTATAACAGCCTTCTCAACTTGTCCTGCCTCCACCAACAATATGTGTACATATACCCACAGTTTCTCCGTTGCTAAACCTGCCCCTTTAAAATTTAGCTCATATTGCCTAGAATATAACATCAGAAATAGGAGCAGGACTAGACCACACGGCCTGTCAAACCTGCTCTGCCATTCATAGCTGATCTCGGGCTTCAACTCCGCTTTCCTGCCCACTCCCCATATCCCTTAATTCCCTGAGAGACAAAAAAATGTCAATCAAAGCCTTAGATGTATTCAACGATAGGGCATCCTCAACCCTCCGGGGTAAAGAACTCCAAAGATTCACAATTCTTCAAGTGAAGCAATTTCTCCTCATCTCAGTCTGAAATGATTGGCCCCTCCCTCTCCTCAACCTTCCAACCAATAAGGAGTTATCTATCTTCCCCTGCTTCCGCTCTTACACTTTTATTTTCAGTTCATAATTACAAACCCAAACAACTAACAGATTCCTGGAAATTCATTCAAGAGGAATCTTGCCCTATCTTCAGTTTGTAGAAGCTATTTGACTTGGGGATGTGCAAGAAACCAGAGTTGGAGGAGTTCAGAGATCTTGGAGGGTTGTGGGACTGGAGGAGATTACAGAGTTAGGGAGAGGGTGAGGCTATGGAGGGATTTGAAAGCAAGGATGAGAATTTTAAAATTAAGTTGTTTCCAGGCCAGGAGCCAGTGTAAGTCGCTGAGCACAGGGGCATCAGCATCCTGGGAGTTGCCATTGACCTGAAACTGAACTAAACTAATCAAATAAAGACCGTGGCTACAACAGCAGGTCAGAAGCTGGGAATTTTACAGTGGGTAACTCACCTCCTGACTCCCCAAAGCCTGTCCACCATCTACAAGGCACAAGTCAGGAGTGTGATGGAATACTCTCCGCTTGCCCAGTTGAATGCAGCTCCCAAAACACTCAAGAGCCTTGACACCATCCAGGGCAAAGCAGCTCCACTTGATTGGCACCAGATCCACAAACATTCACTCCCTCCACAACCGGTGCACAGTAGCAGCAGTGTGTACCACCTACAAGATGCATTGCAGGAATTCATCAAAGGTCCTTCGACAGCACCTTCCAAACTCATGACCTTTACCATCTAGAAGGACAAGGGCAGCAGATACGTGGGAATACCACCACTTGGAAGTTCCTGACTTGGAAATATAATCAGCCATTCCTTCACTGTCGCTAGGTCAAAATCCTGGAACTCCCTCCCTAACAGCACTGTGGGTGTACCTACACTACATGGACTGCAGCGGTTCAAGAAGGCAGCTCACCACCACCTTCTCAAGGGCAACTAGGGATGGGTAATAAATGCTGGCCCAGCCAACGATGCCCACATCCCATGAAACAATTTTTTAATAAAAGAGGGAAATAACCTTAAGATTAGAGCTAGATTGTTCAGGAAGCGCTTGTGCACAAAAAGGGTTGTGAATATCTGGAACTCCCTCCCATTCCCCATTAAAAAGCTTTCAAGCCTAGTGTTCAGGTGGCGCTTTCAAGGCTGAGATGGATAGATTTTTGTTAGGCAAGTGCATTGAGAGATGGTGCTGGTGTGTCACTCGGAGTCAGAGTTGCTGGCACAGGGGTCTTTCCATCACACGGCTGATCAGAAACCTCTCCCGCTGTTGCTATCTACCACTGATGTTGGTTGAAAGGATTTGCAGGTTAATACTTGTCCTGTTTGGCCACACTATGAACAGACCTTCCTTGGGCTGGAGTGGGACTCGAACCCACAGCTTCTGGCTCAGGAACACTACCCACTGTGGCCACAAGACCTTGTGCTGAGGGCTATGGGCCCATAATGGGACTCGAAACCAAACTCAATAATCTACTCGTTGAAAGCAGGACTATGACCACTGTACCAGCGTTATGCCTTATTACTTCATGGTAAGGAAGACAAGGCAACTCGCGTACTCAAAAAAGTAAATCCAAAACAGGGTTTAGAAAGATTTTCTTCCCTTAAAAGATGGGGTGTTTAAAAAATATACAAGTGAAAAAATAACAGCACCACCAAAGGCTGGCGGAGTTTGAAATATGATTGGGCAATGGGCATGGGGGAGTTACAGCATGAGGGGGATGAGCTACAGTCGGGAAAAATTGTTAAAAACAATAATTATATATAATAACTAGACTACGAACGAGGGCAAGCTGAATGATGCAGAAGAGCAGAGATTCAGGGGTTTAGGTTTAGATTGGACTGAGGTCACTAAATCTCACTGAGGTAACATGAACTGGTTTAGAACAAAATGATCATCAAATAAAGCGATTTGGCCCAAAACACGGGTGATCTATTGAACAAGATCGTGATCCACATTTGACCTTGGCAGTGGGCTAAGGGTCAAAGGTTCTTTGAACTGGGCAATGAAGAGGTCTCTCCTCAGGTGGATCTCATTGACCCACGGTATAACTAGGATATAAAATGTTCTGTAAGGGAGTTGGAGGAATTACCTTCAGTGTGGGTGCGTTTCCAAATATAACTTATTGCTCAAAGAGTGTTCGCTTTAACATAATAAAATGCCCCAAGGTGCTTCACGGGAACGGTATAAAGCAGAGTTCGTCACCGAACCGCAGGGGGCATTAGCTAGTTGTACTGGAAGTCCCATCTTGGGGGGGGGGACAAGTGACCAGAAGGTTGGTCACAGTTGCAGTTTTCACAATGGCTTAGAGCAGTAGAGAGGGATAGAGAGCTGGAGAGGTTTAAAGAGCTTAGGGCCCAGGCAGCTGAAGGCACAGCCGCCAATGGTGGAGCGATTAAAATGGCTGTTCGTATTTGTCTCCTGACTGACATGGGAATGTAGAAAGGCCCAACTTCCATTTCTATAGCGCCTTTCACATCCTCAGGATGTCCCAAAATGCTTTACAGACATCGGGGAGGATTTTCAGCTCGGCGTGAGGGCACGCGCTGGACACACATGCGCATGAAATAGTGCACAAAGTGAAAAAAATTCACTTTAATTAACGGATTAATGGGCTTAACGTCCCTCTTAATTGTCGGTGGGCGAGCGCCCCGACATCAATGTGCTCTCGCGCGATATTTCGGTCGGCAGTGCGCCCACCGACAATTAAGAGGGTTCTTAAGCCCATTAATCAATTAATTAAAGTGAAATTTTTCCCTGCCCGTCCTTATGGTTGGCAGGCGGGTGAAATAGGCCAAGCGGCTTTTGTATTTTTTGCGAAACCTCATCCACGGGTGGGATCAGGTTTCGAACAGTGATTAACATTTTTAACATGTCCCTGTTCATGTGACAACGTCACATGAGGGAGCATGTTTCCATAGCAACATGGAAACCAGGAGCAGGAGTAGGCCATTCGGCCCTTCGAGCCTGCTCCGCCATTCATCATGATCATGGCTGATCATCCAACTCAACAGCCTGCTCCCGCTTTCTCCCCATACCCTTTGACCTCTTTCGCCCCAAGAGCTACATCTAACTCCTTCTTGAAAACGTACAATGTTTTGGCCTCAACTACGTCCTGCGGTAGCGAATTCTCCTTATTTTTCAAATCTTTATTTTTAATGTTAGAAGTCTCGGGCTCCCAGAGGCAGCCCTGTGCGTTCAGGGAGCTGTCTGTGCGCACTCCCCCCCACGCACACGCACACACCCACCCGACGAGGGCGATAATCCTCCCCGTGTCGTGCGTTTGAAGGGTAGATCTTGTTGTGATGTCGGAAATGCAGCAGCCAATTCGTACGCGGCCAGATTCGCAAATAGATAAGCAATCAGACCATCTGCTAATTGACAGATTGATATTGGCCCAGGACAGTGAGGGTACACCCCTACCCTTCTTCAAAATAACAGCCCAGGGATCTGTACGTCTTCCTGGGAAGATTGATTGGCTTTGGTTTGACATCGAGGTTGAAGCACTTCCTCAGTACTGCACTGGAGTATGAATCTAGTTTATGTGGTCAAGTCCAGGCGTGGGGTCTGATCCATTCTACTTGGCCTGATAAACGGGACACTTTTCTCGCAGTTTCTTCTGCAACTTCTTCCGGTCTAACAAATCCGTAGGTTTCTGTACTTCTCCGATTCTGGTCTCTAGCACAACGCCAGACTTCCTTCATTCCACCCGCTGGTAGCTGCACCTTCAGCTGGAGGGACCCCCGAGCCCTGGAATTCCCTCAGTGAACCACTCTCTCCTCTATGACGATCCTTAGCCAAACACCTGATCATCTATTCGAAAATCCCCTGATGCGTCTTGATGTCAAACACCACGATAAACACCAGATCTGACTGGACCACATAGGACACCACCAGCTCCTGCTCTCGCCTGCTAAAACCATTCAAGATTGCAGGATCAGCCGGGAATGCAAGGCTAACCCTCCCATCTTTTCTCAACTCCCCTCCTCTCAAACTCCTCTCAAACCTCTCTTCTCAAACACCTCTTTCCTTCCAGCCTCAAGGAGCTCGTGGGCTTCTTTGTCAAGAGCATCTGATTGGCTGCCTCTGTCGTGTCCCTCCATTCCAATGGCCCATGTAGTATAAGGGTATCTGGCAATGGCAAGGGTCAATGTGGGACTGGGAAACAGTACCGCCCACAGTGTGATGTAAAGAGACACATGACCTGAGACTAAGGTCAGTTGTGTACTGGACAGAGACCTGTGTAGAAGCAAGCATGGAGCTAGCTCAGAGCTAGGGCTATGCCCTGTATATAGTTATGTGTTATTAATAAACACTTAATGTTCAACCACACAAGACTCAGAGCCTCTTTTAGAGAACTACTGAACATACAACAGCCCACTGGGCTAAACCGCCTCTAAAGTTCCCGTGTCCTAACCTTTAATTCGCATCTTTCTCTAGTTTCTCCCCTATCGTCCCTCTCGCCCTCTCTATGCTCATCTTATCCTGAGACTCACCTCCTGCTCCACTGATCCTACTCCCACTAAACTGCTGACCACCCAACTTCCCCTCCTGCTCCTAGGTTAGCCTATATTGTAAATGCTTCTCTCTCTTCAGGTGTTGTCCCTCTTTCCTTTAAATCTGCCCTCATCACCACCCCCCCCCCTCCCTTCACCATCGCCAACCCTCCTTTCCTCTCCAAACACCTTGAACGTGTTGTCACCTCCCAAAAGCTCTTTCCTAGAAGTCCATGTTTGAGTCCCTCCAATCAGGTTTCTGTCCCTGCCTCAGTACAGAAACAGCTCCTATCAAAGTCACAAGTGCCATCCTATGTGACTGTGCCAAAGGTAAACTTTCCCTCCTCGTCCCTCTCGGCCTGTCTGCAGCCTCTGACACGGTTTGACCTCACCACCCTCCTCCCAACGCCTCTCCACTGTCGTCCAGCCGGGTGGGACGGTTCTCACCTGCTTCCGCTCTTATCAATCTCATCGTAGCCAGAGAATCACTTACAATGGTTTCGCTTCCTGCTCCCTCACTGTTCCCTCTGCTGCCTCCAAAGGACATGTTCTTGACCCGTCTATTTTTAAAATTAATTTATGAGACGTGGGCTTCGCTGGCTGGGCCAGTCTTTATTGCCCATCCCTAATTGCCCTTGAGAAGGTGGTGGTGAGCTGCCTTCTTGAGCCGCTGCAGTCCATGTGGTGTAGGTACACCCACAGTGCTGTTAGGGAGGGAGTTCCAGGATTTTGACCCAGCGACAGTGAAGGAACGGCGATATATTTCCAAGTCAGGATGGTGAGTGACTTGGAGGGGAACTTCCAGGTGGTGGTGTTCCCATCTATCTGCTGCCCTTGTCCTTCTAGATGGTAGTGGTCGTGGGTTTGAAAGGTGTGTTTAAGGAGCACCTACGGTGAGTATCTGCAGTGCATCTTGTAGATGGTACACACTGCTGCTACTGTGCATCAGTGGTGGAGGAAGTGAATATTTGTGGATGGGGTGCCAATCAAGCGAGCTGCTTTGTCCTGGATGGTGTCAAGCTTCTTGAGTGTTGTGGGAGCTGCACTCATCCAGGCAAGTGGGGAGTATTCCATCACACTCCTGACTTGTGCCTTGTAGATGGTGGACAGGCTTTGGGGGATCAGGAGGTGAGTTACTCCTATTCCTAGTCTCTGTCTTGCTCTTGTAACCACAGTATTTATATGGCTAGTCCAGTTCAGTTTTTGGTCAATGGTAATCCCCAGGATGTTGATAGTGGGGGATTCAGTGATGGTAATGCCATTGAACGTCAAGGGGCAATGGTTAAATTCTCTCTTGTTGGAGATGGTCATTGTCTGGCACTTGTGTGGCGTGAATGTTACTTGCCACTTGTCAGCCCAAGCCTGGATATTGTCCAGGTCTTGCTGCATTTGGACGTGGACTGCTTCAGTATCTGAGGAGTCATGAATGGTGCTGAACATTGTGCAATCATCAGCGAACATCCCCACTTCTGACCTTATGATGGAAGGAAGGTCATTGATGAAGCAGCTGAAGATGGTTGGGCCGAGGACACTACCCTGAGGATGCAATGATGTCCTGGGACTGAGATGACTGACCTCCAACAACCATAACCATCTTCCTTTGTGCTGGGTATGACTCCATCCAGCAGAGAGTTTCCCCCTGATTCCCATTGACTCCAGTTTGCTAGGGCTCCTTGATGCCACACTCAGTCAAATGCTGCCTTGATGTCAAGAGCAGCCACTCTCACCTCACATTTCTCATCTACATGCTTCCCCTTGGCGACAACATCTGAAAACAGGGCTTTAGTTCTAACATGCACCCTGTCGACACCCAGCTCTACCTCACCGCCACCTCTCTCGACTCCTCCACTGTCGCTAAATTATCAGACATCCAGCACTGGATGAGCAGAAATTTCCTCCAATTAAATATTGGGAAGACCGAAGACATTATTTTTGGTTCCCCCTCCAAACTCTGTTTCCTAGCGACTGACTCCATTTCTTTCCCTGGCAACAGTCCGAGGTGAAGCCAGTCAGCTTGCAGCCTTGGTGTCACACTTGATCCCAAGACGAGCTTTTCCGAACTCAGCACCCCGCCATCACTAAGACTGCCTATTTTCACCTCTGTAACATCACTCGACATTGTCCTTGTTTCAGCTCATCTGCTGCTAAACTCTCATTCCTGCTCTTGTTACCTCTAGACTATCCCAGCGGTATTCTGGTGGGTCTCCCACATTCTGCCCTCAGCAAGCCTGTGGTCACCCAAAACTCCGCTGTCCACTCCTTAACTTGCAACAAGTCCCATTCCCCTATCACCCGCGTGCTCGCTGACCTACACTGGCTCCCCATCAAGCAATGCCTTCATTTTAAAATTCTCATCCCTGTTTTCAAATTCCCCTCCCTATTCACGTAATCTCCTCCAGCCCCACAGCCCTCCAAGATATCTGTGCTTGTTTAATTCCAGCCTCTTGAGCATCCCCAATTCCAAGCTCTGGATATTCCCTTCCTATACCTCTCTACCTCGCTTTCCCCCTTTAAGACACTCCTTAAAACCTACCTCTTTGACCTAGTGTTGGGTTATCTGACCAAATGTCTCCTAATGTGGGGCTGTTCTCCTTGGAGCAATGGATTGAGGAGAGATTTGATAGAGGTGTACAAGATTATAACAGGTTTAGATAAGGTAGGCAAAGAAAGACTGCTTCCCCTAACTGATGGTACAAGGAATGGGAGAAAGAGATTTAAGGTTTTGAGCTAGAGATACGGCAGGGTTAGGGGGGGATGTAAGGAAGAACTTTTTTATTAAAAACTCAGAGGGTAGTGATGTTCACCATTAATGACTTTGCAGAGTCACAGATTTGTTACAGAGCAGAAGGTGGCCATTTGGCCCATTGTGTCTGCACCAGCTCTCCGAATGAGCAACTCATCTGGTGCCATTCTACCACCTTCTCCCTGCAGCCCTGCACACTCTTCCTTTTCAGGTAACAGTCTAAATCCCTTTTGAATGCTTCGACTGAACCTGCCTCCACCACACTCTCAGGCAGTGCACTCCAGACCACTCACTGTGTGAAAAAGATTTTCCTCATATCACTTTTGCTTCTTTTGCCAATTACTTTAAATCTGTGCCCTCTCATTCTCGATCCTTTCACAAGTGGGAACAGTCTCTCTCTACCTATTCTGTCCAGGCTCCTCATGATTTTTAATACCTCTATCAAATTTCCTCTCAGCCTTCTTTTCTCCAAGGAAAATAGTCCTAACTTCTCCAATCTATCTTCATAACTGAAGTTCCTCATCCCTGCAAGCATTCTCGTGAATCTTTTCTGCGCTCTCTCGAATGCCTTCACATCCTTCCTAAATTGTGGTGCCCAGAACTGGACACAATACTCCAGCTGAGACCAAACTATACATTTATAAGTTCAACATAACCCCCTTGCTCTTGTAATCCATGTCCCTATTAATAAAGCCCAGGATTCTGTATGCTTTATTAACCATTCTCTCAACCTGTCCTTCCCACCTTCAATGACTTATGCACGTTAGAACCCAAGTCCCTCTGCTCTTGCATTCCCTTTAGAGTTGCACCCCAATTTTATCCTGTCTTTCCATGTTCTCTTCTGTCAAAATGAACCACTTCACATTTCTCTGTATGGAACTTCATTGCCACCTGTCACAGAATTACCCAGTGCAGAGGAGGCCCTTCAGCCCATCGAGTCTGCACCGACACGTGAGAAACACCTGACCTACCTACCTAATCCCATTTACCAGCACTGGGCCCATAGCCTTGAATGTTATGACGTGCCAAGTGCTCATCCAGGTACTTTTTAAAGGATGTGAGGCAACCCGCTTCCACCACCTTCCTAGGCAGCGCATTCCAGACCGTCACCACCCTCTGGGTAAAAAAGTTTTTCCTCACATCTCCCCTAAACCTCCTGCCCCTCACCTTGAACTTATGCCCCCTTGTGACTGACCCTTCAACTAAGGGGAACAGCTGCTCCCTATCCACTCTGTCCATGCCCCTCATAATCTTGTACACCTCGATCAGGTCGCCCCTCAGTCTTCTCTGCCCCAATGAAAACAACCCAAGTCTATCCAACCTCTCTTCATAACTTAAATGTTTCATCCCAGGCAACATCCTGGTGAATCTCCTCTGCACCCCCTCCAGTGCAATCACATCCTTCCTATAATGTGGTGACCAGAACTGCACACAGTACTCCAGCTGTGGCCTCACCAAGGTTCTATACAACTACAACATGACCTCCCTACTTTTGTAATCTATGCCTCGACTGATAAAGGCAAGTGTCCCATAAGCCTTTTTCACCACCCCACTAACATGCCCCTCTGCCTTCAGAGATCTATGGACACACACACCAAGGTCCCTTTGTTCCTCAGAACTTCCTAATGTCATGCCGTTCATTGAATATTTCCTTGTCAACTTACTCCTTCCAAAGTGCAACCACCAACTAGTCTGTCTTTTTGAAGTTCTACACTATCATCCTCACAATTCACAAGTTCCAAGTTTCATATTGTCCACAAATTTTGAAATTGTGCCCTGGACACCATTTCGAAAGGACATTGGACGGGTTCTTGAGGGAAATAAACTTGCAGGGCGATGGGGGTAGAGCAGGGGAATGGGACTGAGAGCTGGCATGGACTTGATGGACCAAATGGTCTCCTTCTGTACCACAATGACTCTATGTCACTCAGTGTCATAATTTGTTTGATAACGCTCCTGTGAAGCGCCTTGGCAAGTTTCATTAGGTTGGTGGCACTATATAAATACAAGTTGTTGTTCTGAAGTGCCTCAGGATGTCTCACTACATGAAAGGCACTGTAGTGAATGCAAGTTATTGTTGTAAAACAATCCGCTGTCCTATATTGAGGAGCTCTTTAAGCACCCTTGCATGTTGGACCTTGTGCACAAGCAATGTTTCCACAGGAGCTGAATTATCCCTTGGAACAAAGAGGAAACGGGAAATGAATTGGAATATAATCAGGGCATTATTCTCCTTTTAGAAGGTCACTGCCTTTGAACTGCAACACCTCCCCAATTAGTCAACACAATGGGAAGGAAGGGAGCTGGAAAGAGGAAGGCAAGCGCACTGATCGCCTGAGAGCCAGCCTTTTTTTTTAAATGGGCTGTAAATTAACCGGCCCGTAAATGTGTCTTGTTTCATGCCTTGCGTCAATGTCCTTTGATGCTCTCAGACTCCAAACTGTTTCATCCGCTAGAACCCTGAGGGGGTGTGGTGGGGTGGGGAGGGGGGGGGGGGTGGGTGTAAGTGCACCAGTACGGATTTACCCACAGTGTCACCCATTCCAAACACATATGGGTGACACAGTAAACCATGTGGATGGAGTGACAGAGAGACGTTGAAGGGATTCAGTGAGTGGACAAAACTGCGGCAGCTGGACTTGGATGTGGGGACGTGCAGGGGTCGCAGTGATGTTACAGTTAAACGAAGTTCTCAGTGAGGGTCTGTGGGCCCTGTTGGGAGGTTACGCTCACCCCGTCTACACTCTCTACCGAGCTGCCTTGCCTGAAACTGCGGTGCCCAGTCAGCATGGGAAATCGGAGAAGCACAATGCCGCCACTTACCTCACCCACGCCAGCCTGCACGATTTTCAAACCAGTCTCCGCTTCCAAGATCGTCTTGTCAGCAACTGCAAGAGGGAAAAAGGAAACACATTTCTGTACAGTGGGTGAGTTACTACACATCGTGTGATATAAGACACCCAGTGACACAAGGCATTGCACACCCATAATGTGACAAGGATTACTACACAACCACTAAGAATAATTACCCACTCACATTGACATCATGGCAATGCCGCTAGACTAGTGATCTAGAGGACCCAGGCTAGTGCTCTTGGACATGAGTTCAAATCCCACCATGGCAGCTGGTGCAATTTAAATCCAAACATCTGGAATTGTCATAAAAACCCACCTGGTTTGTGAATGCCCTTTACAAAAGGAAAGTTGTTTCATTCATTCATGGGATGTGGGCTTCGCTGGCTGGGCCAGCATTTATTGCCTCTCCCTAGTTGCCCTTGAGAAGGTGGGGGTGAGCTGCCTTCTTGAACCGCTGCAGTCCATGTGGTGTAGGTACACCCACGGTGCTGTTAGGGAGGGAGTTCCAGGATTTTGACCCAGCGACAGTGAAGGAACGGCCGATATATTTCCAAGTCAGGATGGTGAGTGGCTTGGAGGGGAACTTGCAGGTGGTGGTGTTCCCATGTGTCTGCTGCCCTTGTCCTTCAAGATTGTAGTGGTCATGGGTTTGGGAGGTGCTGTCGAAGGAGCCTTGGTGAGTTTCTGCCATCCTTACCCGGTCTGGCCTACATGTGACACCAGACCCACAGCAACGTGGTTGACTCTTAACTGCCCCTCTGAAATGGCTGAGAAAGCCACTCAGTTCAAGGGCAATTAGGAATGGGAAAGAAACGCTGGCCTTGCCATGAAAGAAGACCACTTCCAGGGTCAGAACGCTATGGGCTCAAGGCTCACTTTTGGACATCATGATCTATGGACCGACACCCCATTGTAATAATAAGGGAGCTCCACAGTCAAGAATCCTGTCACCTGAATGAGTAATTAATCAGCAGCAATCCCTGTCTACTCAGCTGCAATGCAAGCAACCCCATGCTGCAACTCGAAGAACAGGGTCTCTGCCCAACGTCCTGGCCCTTATTCATCCCTCTAAAAAATATACTTGAACGGTCATTTATCTCATTTACAAGACTCTGGTCGGACCATGCTGTGCGCTGGCTGCCAGTTGCTGCAACTCAGTGACACAACTCACTGACCCTGGAATCTCCTGCAGATCAGGAAGTTGCTGAGATAAAGTAGTAAATAAGCGAGACCTTTCACTATTGGGCAGAATTCTCATCCCGCATACTGCACCGGACAGTAACCGAGAGAGAGAGCGTGCACGTGCGAGAGTGTGCGCAAGAGAGAGCGAGGGACAGAAAGGTACAAACAAAGGCTTGCATTTCTATAGCACCTTCCATGACCTCAGGCTATCCAAATGCACCTTATAGCCAATGAAGAACTTGTTCGAAATTCAGTCACTCTTATAATGTAGGAAATGTGGCAGCCAATTTTCACACGGCAAGATCCCACAAACAGCGACGTGATAATGATAAATCAGCAGGCTTGATCTTCAGTGATACGAGCTCAAAGTATACGAACTCGTGGGGAGTGTTCAAAATTGTGAAAGGGCTGCGGCTGATAAAGGGTGAATGCATCAGGAAAAAGGGGTCAGAAACGGCGGGCAGAATGTAATTGTTCCCAATGGGGATTCCATCCACCGATTGGAGAATCGGTGTCAGACCTCCCCCACCCTCACCTCATCATTTCTGTGGGGAAGGGTGGGTGGGGGGGGGGCCCAATCCTGGCCAGGATCAGGCCTTCTGCCAGAATTAGGGCCCTGGGGACAGAAAATTGGTCCACTGGGAGCTACCAGCCAATCCGTGGTTGGTGTTGAGTTATGCGGTAGGGGGTTTAAGACCAGGATTGTCTAGTCTTTCAAAGGTACGCTGCTCAACTCCAGGCCCTTTTTAACCAGAACTATTTATTTACAGGAAGTGTTGGCACATTTGGATCTCCACCCGAGGTAAGAGCTTCTGAGCTCTTCACAATCTCGCTGACTGCTCGGTCATGTGATCGGACACTAGCATTACATCAGCATCACGCGTCTTTCTGACGTTGACCCCTCACCCTACAGCCTGCAGTGCCGCTGCGATTGGTGTCTGCTACCCGTGCAGGGATTTACTCAATAGCTGAATTTCCAGACTCAGCTGAGTCTAGATGGGGGAGGGGGGGGGGGTCATGTCCCTCAATCAGGCCTTTGAAAGAGTGACTCCCCTTCCCGCCAAAAGCCCCCTCCACTCCCGAAGGCTGCGAACAAACCCGCTAGGCCTCCAGGTAAGCCCTCCGGGAGACACAGAAAAACTTGTGCCACTAGCATTTAATCCCAGGGCCACCACTAAAGTCTGGTGGGCTCAGGAGTAATTGGTGTCAATTGGCTGAATAATGAGCCTGACTGACACCCCGCTGTTTGGGGGTGTTGCCCACACGGCCTGCTCCAGTTAATTGCGGGAGGCTTTGCAGCCCCTGGAAGACGGACATGAGGCCTCTCTCTCCCATGATTTAAGTAGGCCCAGCTGCCATGTTTCCTGTCAGGCTGGGTGAAACTCCGCCCTGAGTGTCAGCGCCATAAGCAGAAAAAAAATTACTTGAATGTCGAATGATGGTCCCCAACTGCCTGTTGAAGCTACGTTAATCACACTGAGGAAATGAGATAAATAGGATGAAGAGGAGAAATATTAAAGTCCAGGAAAAGAAGAGCAGTGAGATGGGATTAGAACAGGGAAGCCTAGTGTAGGGTCTGGCAATGGCACAGGCATGGGGTGGAATGAATAACTTCCTATTCTATTAAACTTTCAGATTAAGACAATGAGATGAATCAGACAACAAAAGGAGGAAAGGTTTGTAGATACAGTGGAACTCTTTTTCAATCTTAATATTCACCATTTCGACCCAACAGTTGAATTTGCAGGGATGGGAGAATGTATTTAATATCCTCCTCCTTCTTAGGCAGTCCCTCGGGATCGAGGATGACTTGTTCCCACTCCGGGTTGATGAGGTCTGAGATGGCTGATGAATCAATGTGCGATCTGCAGACTCTGTCACATGTGGGGCAGATGGTGCTTGAAGGGGTTGGGTGGATGGGTCGTTTGGAGGTTCACGTGCTCCCCCCCCCCCACCGACACCTTGGCTTTGCCTCTGCATGTTCCTGCTGAAGTCTCTCGATGTGGTCGGTGCATTACTGAATGGGCCTTCTCCATTTCGGTCGGTCACAGACCAGTGCCTCCATGAGTCCATGAACCCTTCATGCCCTCAGAAATTTGCCACCATCCTCCTCTTCCTCCATATCCACACACACGCTGTGATCCTCACCAGCGGAGTCACCACAGACGCTGTCTCAGTATAAACTGGAGTCAAACAAGGCTGTGTCATTGCACCGACTCTCATCTCCATTTTCCTCATGTGGGCATCGCTGGCTGGGTCAGCATTTATTGCCCGTCCCTAGTTGCCCTTCAGAAGGTGGTGGTGAGCTGTCTTCTAATAGCACCATGGGGTGCTATTAGGGAGGGAGTTCCAGGATTTTGACCCAGCGACAGTGAAGGAACGGCGATATATTTCCAAGTCAGGATGGTGAGTGACTTGGAGGGGAACTTCCAGGTGGTGGTGTTCCCATCTATCTGCTACCCTTGTCCTTCTAGATGGTAGTGGTCGTGGGTTTGGAAGGTGCTGTCTTGGTGAATTCCTGCAGTTCGTCTTGTAGCTAGTACACACTGCTACTACTGTGTGCTGGTGGTGGAGGGAGTGAATGTTTGTGGATGTGGTGCCAATCAAGCTGGCTGCTTTGTCCTGGACAGTGTCAAGCTTCTTGAGTGTTGTGGGAGCTACACTCTTCCTGGCAAGTGGAGAGTATTCCATCACACTCCTGACTTGTGCCTTGTAGATGGTGGGCAGGCTTTGGGGAGTCAGGAGGTGAGTTACTCGTTGCACGATTCCTAGCCTCTGACCTGCTCTTGTAGCCACAGTATTTATATGGCTAGTCCAGTTCAGTTTCTGGTCAATGGTAACCCCCAGGACGTTGATCGTGGGGAACTCAGTGATGGTAATGCCATTGAACATCTAGGGGTGATGGTTAGATTCTCTCTAGTTGGAGATGGTCATTGCCTGGCACTTGTGTGGTGCAAATGTTACTTGCCACTTGTCAGCCCAAGCCTGGATATCGTCCAGGTCTTGCTGCATTTGGACATGGACTGTTTCGGTACCGGAGGAGTTGCGAATGATGCTGAACATTGTGCAATCATCAGCGAACATCCCCACTTCTGACTTTATGATAGTGGGAAGGTCATAGGTAGGAAAGTTTTCAATCCACGCCACCATCAATTGAAAACCAAAACCACTCCAACTTCAGTAATGGAGCTTCAGTATGCAAATCAGACTCGTGTGTGCACACTCACTCAGCTGCAGCTCATTGGTGACTCCTTCTAGCATATAGAAAATAAACCTTTCAGTCCTAGGGCCGGTACAGCACAGGGTTAGATACAGTGTAGAGGGAGCTTTACTCTGTATCTAACCCTGTACTGTACCTGTCCTGGGAGTGTTTGATGGGGACAGTGCAGAGGGGGCTTTACTCTGTATCTAACCCCATGCTGTACCTGTCCTGGGAGTGTTTGATGGGGACAGTGTAGAGGGAGCTTTACTCTGTATCTAACCCCGTGCTGTACCTGTCCTGGGAGTGTTTGATGGGGACAGTGCCGAGGGAGCTTTACTCTGTATCTAACCCCATGCTGTACCTGTCCTGGGAGTGTTTGATGGGGAGAGTGTAGAGGGAGCTTTACTCTGTATCTAACCCTGTACTGTACCTGTCCTGGGAGTGTTTGATGGGGACGGTGTAGAGGGAGTTTTAATCTGTATCTAACCCCGTGCTGTACCTGTCCTGGGAGTGTTTGATGGGGACAGTGTAGAGGGAGTTTTACTCTGTATCTAACCCCGTGCTGTACCTGTCCTGGGAGTGTTTGATGGGGACAGTGTAGAGGGAGTTTTACTCTGTATCTAACCCTGTGCTGTACCTGTCCTGGGAGTGTTTGATGGGGACGGTGTAGACGGAGTTTACTCTGTATCTAACCCCGTGCTGTGATTGATCTATTAGTCAATGCTGAGATTTGTGTCTTCCGCTTACAGATATCCTTCAGGTTTATGAGAAAATTAAAAACTCACCCGTTCCTTCCTTTCCAGCTGCCCTGCCCGGAGAGAGATTAAAGAAGCTAAACTATACAAACGGTTTGCTTTAATGGCTTTGTTCTGGTCGTCACAAACTGGGAGTGAAACTGATATGAAAAATGTGAAACGTTAGCAAAACATCCACCCAAACTGGCACTGATCTCACACTGAGTTTTAAACATTGCTTGTGTCTTGGCACCAATTTATCAATTCTCACTCTTGGTGCTGACTGGTGAAAATTCTTGGTGGGGTGGGGGGGAGACTTAGTCCATGTCCACACAGTCGCTAGAAGGTGGGGGATTAACACTGGGATCGGGGCTCACAGGATGAAATCTGCCAATGGACACCAAGACGGGCAGCACTATGATGGAGTAAAGAACGTGAGAAATAGGAGTAGGCCATTCAGCCCCTCGAGCCTGCTCTGCTGTTCGATAAGACATCTGATTGCAGCCTCAACTTCACTCTCCTGTCTGTCCCCCCATAACTCTTGATCCGATTGTCAATCAAAAATAGAAACTCGGCCTTGAATGTATTCAGTGACCCAGCCTACACTGCTCGCCGGGGAAGAGAATAACTGCTCAGAATGACACCAGGCCTTAAATGGACAGGTTACACAGATTGAGCTCACGTTCGCTTGAGTGTAGAACATTAAGGGTGATCTTCTTTATTCTTTGAAGGGACATGGGTGTCGTTGGCAAGGCCAGCATTTGTTACCCATCCCTAATTGCCCTTGAATTGAGTGGCTTGCTCGGCTATTTCAGGGGGCAGTTAAGAGTCAACCACATTTGCTGTGGGTCTGGAGTCACATGTAGGGCAGACCAGGTAAGGAGTGCAGATTTCCTTCTGGAAAGGGTATGAGAGAACCAGATGGGTTATTACAACAACTGGCAATCAACTAGCTTTATAAACCGGGTTTATTAATTGAATTTAAATTCCACCAGCTGCTGTGGTGGGATTTGAACCCGTGTCCCCCAGAGCATTAGTTGGGCCTCTGGATTACTAGCCCAGTGGCATTGCCACCACAATACCATCGCGCCAGTTGAGGTGTTTAAGATAATTGGAGTTGAAGGGTAAATAGAGAGGCAACTATTTCCTCTGGGCAGGATTGGGGGGGTGGTGGTGGAAAGAATCCAGAAAAAGGGGGAATAACCTTAAAATTAGAGCCAGGCTGTTTAAGGATGACAACAGGAAGCACTTCGTCACACAAAGGGGAGTGGGAACCTGGAATGGTCTCTCCCCCCCACCTCCCCGGCACCCCCCACCAAGAAAGCTGTTGAGGCTGGGGGTCAATCAAAAGTTTCAAAACTCTGACTGATAAACTTGTTTTGGACAAGCTTATTAGGGGTTACACTACCAAGGTGGGTAGATGGAGTGGAGATACAGATCAGCCATGGTTTGATTGAATGGTGTAACAGGCTGGAGAGGCTGAATGGCCTCCTCCTGTTCCAGAGAGAGCTGCCACAGGTCTGATGAGTGGGATGAGTGCCCTCGGAGCTGCCAAATTCATCAATTCCAATGACTTGGTTACAAAAAATACAGATTGGTGCAAAAACCGATCGGAGGCATACTGCCAAAAGAAGTGTTACAGGTGAGATAGCCGGCGATTGCACTAATGCATGAAAAGAAACAGGGCTGTTTTGGGCCCCTTGAAAGCTGAACATACCATGGAGGTACAGAATCTCAGAATTTCTGGACATTAAGGGAATAAAGGAACACAAGGATATAGTGAGACAGTTGAGTTACTGTGAAAGGTCCACCATGCTCTTACTGAATGGCAGAGCAGGCTTAAGGGGCTGAATGGCCTAACCCAGTGCCTAACGCTCATGTCACTAAATGGGGAATGTAGGCTTCTGTTTGTGACTGGTCAAAATGGAAACTGAGACAATTAATTACTCAAGGAAAAGAACTCAATAAATATCCAGTTAGGAATGGTGCATTAAAAAAAAAGGGTGGTTGGAGAGTTAACACCCCAGAGGATTCAATTCCTTTGGTGTATAATGGGGGTGGGGGAGCAGAGGATTGGAGTATTGGTGCCAAGTTACAATGAGGCTAAGATGGTTGAACATTCGGGAGAGTCGGCTGAATTTGGGATTGATGGCGTAGCGGTGTTGTCGCTGGACTAGTAATCCAGAGACCCAGGGCAATACTCCGGGGACCACAGCAGATGGTGGAATTTAAATTCAACAGGAATCTGGAATTAAACGTCTAAACGCCGACCATGAAACCATTGCCGATCGTTGTTAAAAGCCACTTTCTTTTAGGGAAGGAAACTGACCGTCCTTAACTGACCCACACGTGACTCCAGGCAAGGTGAGGACAGCAGATTTCCTTCCCTCTGAAATGGCCTAGCAAGCTGCTCAAGTTCTCAAGGGCAATTAGAGATGGGCGATAAAATGCTGGCCTAGCACGTGATGCCCCCATCCCATGAACGAGTATAAAAAAATTTCAAAGCCTGTACCATAGAAAGATCCTTTGGTTTAGGGAGAGATGATGACATGGTGGTAATGTCACTAGACTAGTAATCCTGAGGCCAAGTGTAGTAATTATGGTTTTCTTTAGTGTGCAATGTACCTTTAAGGTTAATACTTGTTAAGGAAGGTTACATGATCTGTAGTAACCAATAGGAGAATAGCACAGGCTACCTCGGAGTCAGTGTAGAGATGTGGTTTGGAGTTGAAAGCACACGTGTAGCTGCTGCTGAGTATATTGTAAATCAACTTAATGCTTCTACCCAAGAAGTGTCTGCAGATCAACCATATCATTAAACTCGGTCAACCTTACAACATTAAGATTAATGCTCCATGGTAGCTGGCGGAAGTAGTTGAAGGCTGTCAATGGCGGAGTGATTAAAATCAAGGATATACAAGAGGCCAGGATTAGGGCAGCAGAGATATCTCGGAGGGTTGTACATCTTAACACCCTTCCTGAGGATGTTTCCAGATGTTCACGTAGGTGGAAATGCTCCCAGGCTGATCGACACTCATCCATCACCCTGTGCTCTCCCCACCTTCAGCTAAACAAACGTTCCACCATTGGTCTATTTTCACTGTCCCATTAAGTCCGTCTGTACCTCCTTGACCTCAACCAGAGAACACGTTTCCCTATTGATAAAAACAAAACAACTGCGGATGCTGGAAATCCAAAACAAAAACAGAATTACCTGGATAAACTCAGCAGGTCTGGCAGCATCGGAGTAGAAGAAAAGAGTTGACGTTTCGAGTCCTCATGACCCTTCAACCGAACTGAGTTCTGTCGAAGGGTCATGAGGACTCGAAACGTCAACTCTTTTCTTCTCCGCCGATGCTGCCAGACCTGCTGAGTTTTTCTAGCTAATTCTGTTTACGTTTCCTTATTGACTCACTGTGGGGTTTAAACCTGGCAGTGCATCATCTCAATCAAGGGAACGGTTTGATGATAATATTTAAATGTTAAAAAGGTGAATTAAGAACTCATCCTTCTTAAAATAATGGTAGCACTGCACACCATCCGTTCCTCCATCATAAAGAGCAGCCACTCTGTTTTCCATTAACCTGCTCTGACATTGTGTGCCACAAGCCCTGCAGGTCACCTGCTGACTCCTGGATTAAATTAACCTCTGGCAAATTAACAAGCTTGCTTTGAATTTTGATGAGACTTAAAATTTTGTCTCTTTCCCCCCAGTGTTCTTGGAGTTTTGAATCACTCCTCGCTTACAGTTTGGCTTCATCAGAAACTGCTGTACAGTGTCCCCCAATCCTTCCGGGGATCTTCACAGGTTAAGCTGCTCACTATCGTGGGCACAGTAGAACAGTGGCAATGTTACTGGAATAGCAAACTAGAGGCCTCGACTAATTCTCTGGAGACACGAGTTCAAATCCCACAGCAGCTGGGTGAATTTAAATTCAATTCAATTGTCTGATGAATGAATAAAATGCTACTCTTGTTAACAGTGATCATGAGACGACTGGATTGCTCTACAAACCCATCTGGTTCACTAATGTCCTTTAGGGAAGGAAATCTGCCATCCTTACCCAGCCTGGCCTACATGTGACTCCAGACCCACAGGATTGTGGCCGACTCTTAGCTGCCCCTCTGAAATGGCCGAGCAAGACACAGGCTGGGATTTTCTGCTCCCACCAGTGGCAGGCGTTGTTGCCGGTGGGACCGAGAGTGGCCAAAAGCCCTTCGACTTTAGAAACGGAAAATCTCACCCGCTCACTTGTATTCAAGGTGGCGGCTCACCAGCACCTTCGCCAGGGCATTTAAGGATTGGCAAGAAATGCTGGCCTTGCCAGCAATGCCCACATCCCATTTTTTCATTCATGGGATGTGGGCTTCGCTGGCTGGGCCCAGCGTTTATTGCCCATCTCTAATTGCCCCTTGAGAAGGTGCTGGTGAGCTGCCTTCTTGAGCCGCTGCAGTCCATGTGGTGCAGGTACACCCACAGTACTGTTAGGGAGGGAGTTCCAGGATTTTGACCCAGCGACAGTGAAGGAACGGTGATATATTTCCAAGTCAGGATGGTGAGTGACTTGGAGGGGAACTTCCAGGTGATGGTGTTCCCACCTATCTGCTGCCCTTGTCCTTCTAGACGGTAGTGGTTGTGGGTTTGGAAGGTGCTGTCGAAGGAGCCTTGGTGAGTTGCTGCAATGCATTTTGTAGATGGTCCACACTGCTGCTACTGTGTGTCAGTGGTGGAGGGAGTGAATGTTTGTGGATGTGGTGCCGATCAAGCGGGCTTTGTCCCATTAACAGGAGGCAGTCACAATGCACAGCCATTCTAATCCCTTAGCTAAAGCCACCCAAACTCCCATCAAGCCTGAACTGACAGGTCTGGCAGCATCTGTGGAGAGAGAAACAGAGTTAACGTTTTGAGTCTAATATGAAGAGTCATACGGACTTGAAACGTTAGCCCCGTTCTTCATTACATCTGCAGGGATGGCTGCTTGAGGATAAGGGATACCCACAGAAACATTGGCTGGTGACACTGGTGTGTCACCCTCAGTCATAGGAACAGGAGAAGGCCATTCAGCCCGTCGAGCCTGCTCCTCCATTCAATACGATCATGGCTGATCAAACACGTCAATGCCTTTTACCCACACTATCCCCATAGCCCTTTACGTTATTGTTAATCGGAAATCTATCAATCTCTGCCTTAAACATACTCAGTGACTGAGCTTTCACGGCCCTTTGGGGTAGAGAATTCCAAAGATTCACAACTCTCTGAGTAAAGAAATTTCTCCTTATCTCGGCCCTAAGTGGTTTCTCTCTTATTTTGAAATTGTGTACCCTGGTTCTAGACTCCCCAACCAGGGGAAACATCTCACCTGCATCTACCCTGTCTATTCCTTCAAGTATCTTGTACATTTCAAAGAGGTCACCTCTCATTCTTCAGTCGTTCCAAGGAGATGTACAACGTTGCTCACAGCTCCTCACGCTCCCTTATAGGGCAGTCCACAGGGCTTCTGAAGATGCATTTCAGATGCTTGGACCACTCACTCCAATACACTCCCGACAGAGTTTCCCAAACCATCTCAGTGTGTTGCGCCCTTCACAATCTGGCTATGCAAAGAGCTGACCCCCCTGCCAGAGGATGAACTGGAGGAGGGTGAGAGGTCATCAGAGGATGAAAATGCGGAGGCCCAGGAACCTCAGGAGGCTGCTGAGGGTCAGTATGAGTGTGGTCACGCCATAGAGGAAGGAAGACATGCCCGTGAGACGTTAAATCGCTGACAGGTTCCAGGAAGAGTAAAGTTAAATGAGGGAATATGGCCACATCTCTCCTCGCCCTCAATGCCATAATCTTTCATCTCAGGGGATGTTCACCCATTTGCAGTGAGAACGAGTCCTGCGTTCACACTTGTGCGTTCTGACCTCATGAATCACCAGGCCACGATCTTTGCCTTGGTCTGTGGGGCTCTGTGAGTGAGCTCACTCTGGGAACTGAGAGCCTGCTTAGGAACAAGAGCGATGCGAGAGGAGACTTGAAGCCCTCGCCAACATCTGGTGTTGCAAACACTGCTGTGACTGAGATGTGGACATGCCGAGGGATCTCCTCCTCCTGTGCACGTCTTGTCTTCTGCCACCACCACTGAGGAGACACACACACTGCTAGGTCATCAATGCTGATGAGCTGCCCTCACTCAATGGTGCTCCTTGAGGAAGAAGGGTCGGAAAATCTTACATCACACACTTCAAATAAAGATTTAAACACATCTCCCCGACATCACACAAGGGGTGCGGAGACTAACTCACCTGAGGGTGACATCACAGGAATGTGAATCTCACAGGGGGACACAGAAAAATAGAAAATAGGAGGAGTAGATCATTCAGCCCTTCTATCACTGAGTGGGGGGAAGGCTCAACCTCGAAGTAAAAGGATTCCAAAGTACAAAATTGCAACGCCTACAGTTGACAGGAACATTCACGTGTCTTATCCATCAAAGGTATCCACAAAAGTGTAACTTATTTATATGTCCAGCACACCCATGACCCAAAACAGTGGCGTCAACTTTTCTTAACTTTCCTAACGCTACCTCTACACCTGTGTGCAGCCCCAACATCTGCAGCAGAGGTGGAGGCAGCTGCTGACTGCTACGTCCTGATGTCTGGGATGACCTTGGCGGACGTCCTCTGGTGGTCCGAGGGCTGGAGGACCCCGGCCTGATAAGGGTCACCTGCTCAGGGGCAGAAGCACCCTTGGCTGCCTGAGCAGCTGGAGTGGATGGTGGGGGGGGGGGTCACAGGCGGAGGGGGCTGTGAGCAGTTGACACCCTTGGAGTGCCCTGAGAGGAGGGCACCCCCCCCTGGGGTGTCTGGCTGACCCTCATCGTCCCTGTGTGTGCCTGAGGGTCCCACCCTGACTCCTGGTGCACCTGGAGGGAGGTCAGGGTGCCTGGTCCCCATGTCGCCTCTCAATGGTGGGCATCTCAATGGTGCCCACCAGGGTGTGTGTGGGGCCAAGGAGTGCAGGAGCGAGCGCAAATCCGGCAACATCTGCTGGACCAAGGTCTCCATGGTGGCCGCCAGCCTCCCCATGGTGACCTCGAGGTCAGAACCATGACATCAGACATGATGTGGACGGACTTCTCCAGCGTTCGCTCCGGTCGGCTGAGTGACTGTTGAATCTCTGCCTGATGTCCTGCCGCCCGTTGCTGCATCGATTTGTCGGCCGCTTCCAGAGGTCCATCGTCCGACTCGGACTGAGCGGGTGGCTGGTCTCCAGCTGCCCTCCGAGTGCCAGAGACCTGAGATGTCCCTGCCTCCGACTGCTGCGGGGACTCGTCGGTGGAGGTGTCCCCCAGAAAAGGAGGCTGAGCCTAATCCACAGCGGTGCCCCACCGATGTGCGAGTCTCCGAGCGTGTGAGAGCCGCGACGGTTCTTCAGGAGCTCCCTCTTTGGGTGAAGTCTGTGGGCTCGCACCGGTGGTGCTGGACCGGCTTAGGGTGTGGGGGTTGGGGGTGGTGGTGGGGGTGGGGGGGATCCTCGATCTGCCGGTGCCTAGAAAAGAGAGGGTTTCAGTTAGTGAGCGTGAGCTGGATGTCAGGGTTTGATGAGGTGACGGAGCTGGGACTCACCCTGGGTTGGTGAGAGAGGTTGGTCTCCCCTTCCCCATGGGGACGAGGATCCCTGTCCTCTCCAGATGGGCCAGAGGATGGAGTGCGAGCAACATGATGGATGGGATGGTGGTGATGTGAGTGTTGATACATGCCCCCCCACCCCCTCCCCACTCCCTCCCTCATGGTCGTGCGAGATCCCTGAAGAGAGTAGCCATTTGAGTGCGTGATGCCACGATGAGAGTTTAATACTGGAGGGTGTTGAAGGAAGACTTACCCTGGCGGGGCGGTGAGATCACTCATACCCTTCCTGCACTGGGTTCCCTTTCGGGCTGACCAGCTCTGTACTGGCCGGAGAGGTGAGGCCGCCTGTGCTGCCTGGGGCCCTCCCTGGGACTCAGGACCTTGCCCCGGCACCTGCACCCCTCCACTCGAGGGATGGAGGGCCCTGATGGGTGAGGCAGGGCGGCGCCGTCTTCTCGAGGCTGGCGTTTAAATGTGGCGCCCAGGCCTTCGACTCTGCCAGCTGACAGCAGGCGGACGAATCAGCTCCCGACCCAAGTGATTGGGATGGATACCCGCCTGTGCATAACTAATACGCCTCCAAGCGGGGAATGGGGCGCAAGCGCCCACCATTCCAGCTAGCAGGGCAGGCACCGCCGAAACTACCCACCACGGCACTCAGCCCCACGTCTCAAATCCGATACGGCTTCTCTGGAAAGGCCGGAGGGGTGGGGGGGGGGGGGTTTCAGGAGAGGTATCTTTACCCAGAGAGCGATGAGGACGTGGAATTCGCTACCACAGGGAGCGGGCGAGGCACAGTGCAGATATGTTTCAGGGTAAGCTGGGTAAACGCCAGCTTGAAGAATAAGATATCTACCCTTTAAGACGGAAGGGGGGCGGGGGGGGGGGGGAAAGTGGAGAAATTTTTTTTCTCTCAGGGTCTCTGGAATTCTCTCCCCCAAGGAGCAGAGGCTGGGCCCTTGAATTTATTCAAGGGGGAGTCGGACAGGTTTTTTGATAGACGAAAGGAGTCAAGGGTTATGCTGGTGGGTTTGGGGTGGGGGGGGGGGGCAACAGACAGGAAGGTGGAGCTGAGACCACAACCAGACCAGCCACGATCTTATCGAACGGCAGAGCAGGCTCGAAGGGCCGAATGGCCTACTCCTGGCTCCCGTGTTGCTATACGGCGATTGGGGGAAGGGGTGGGGTGGGGTGCGGGGGGTTGAAGCGGGGTGGGAGGAGGGGGCTCAGGCGAGGCCGGGACACCAGGACAGGTCACCTCGGCCGAACGATTGGCTGCCGGGAAAATAAGAAATCCCGCTGTTCGGAATCACCCTTCCCGGCGGGGGGGCCTCCAGGTTTGCGGTTCCCAGCGGGCGTCAGTCGCAGGTAAAGTTCCAAAGCGGGAGCCCCACGCAGGCTCACCCAGATCCTGAAACAGGCGAGCCCGTGGTGCTGTACACGGCCCCCGCTCTCAGCACTTCACCTTTCAGACCCGTCAGGCGTGGCGTGGGAGGTGAGAGGGGTAGCACGGGGGCCGGGGGTGGGGGAGGAGGAGGGTTATTTTCAATAATGGGCTGACAAAGAGCGGCCCGTTCGGGACAGGGTCTGCTGAACGCTCGGAGCAGGAGGCTCTCTCGCCGCTCGTCCGTCCGTCCGTCCGTCCGTCCGTCTCTCTCTCTCTCTCTCTCTCTCTCTCTCTCTCTCCATCTCGGCGTGGAGACGTTTCATTAATCCACGCCTCGCTCCCGAGCAAGGGCACAGAGGCGGAGCTGACTGACGTGCGCGGCACTTACCCTGACCCACGTTCAGCGTGAAGGTCACATCCGTATTCAGGGGGGAGTTTGCAGAATGCAGAATACCCCTTTTGTAACGCGGCTCTCCTCAGCACACTGAGGCTGCCACTCAATCAAAAACAAAAACAAACCCCCCCCCCCGCCCCGCCATCCCCCCCAACCCGCCGACAATCGACGGCGTTCCAGGCTGCAGAATAATTACCCTGTGGCTCATGGCTTTCATTTTATTTAAATGGTAAATGGGACGAAATGGTGAACCCGTGCCCCTCGATAGGCTCAGGGGGACGGTTAATGAGAAACTTCTCCCGCTTGGAGACTTAATAAAAGCTGGGTTCTCCTCCCCCCGCCACCATCCCAACCACTGCGCCCCCCCCCCCCCCCCCCCCACCACCCCAAACACCACCCCCCCCCCCACCCCCCCAACCCTCCCACCAACCCCCCACCCCACAACACCCCCCACCCCACCCCCTCCCCCTGCCAAACCTGCTGCCAGTTCGCTCACATACAATTATCAATGCTATTTATGGAGGGAAGAAAGGAGGGACTTGCATTTATATAGCACCTTTCGGCAACCGCAGGACGTTCCAAAGCACCTGACAGCTCACGGCACACTTTTGAAGAGCCGCAATTTCACAAAATGCAGCGATTTGCACACAGCAAGATCCCAGAGGCAAAAATCGTCTCATAACGATCGGATAATCTGTCTCCGTGATGTTGGTGGAGGGTTAAATATAGGTTCAGGGCACTAGGAGGAATTCCCCCCCCCCACCCTCCCCACCCCCCCCCCCCCCCCCCAACCACCACCACCGCCCCCCACTCTCTCACATTCACCTGAGGGGGCAGATGTTTAACGTCTGATCTGAAAGACAGCGCTTCCAGCAGTGCGGCACGCACCAACAGCGCTGCACTGGGAGTCTCAGCCTAGGCGATGTGTTTGTGCCTGAGGTGGGAGCACTACCCTGTGAGCTGACTCTGTAACGTAACATTACACACGTCCTTCGGGTCACACACTGTGCGCAGACACGCAGAGCAGGTAAATGCCAAGATCGGCAGCAGGTCTGTGTTGACCGAGTCTGTAACTCTTGCTTTGTGCTCAGATTAGCGAGAGAGACAGAGAAGAGTCAGCCATAATCCCCCCCCAATCGCCCTCCACTGGAATGCTCTCTCGACAGGGGCACAGGAGGTGGGCAAGACCGAGAGAGGGGGCGACGGGGGAGGGGTGAGACAGAAAGGGGGGATGTTGGGGGAGGGGGTGAGACGGAGAGAGGGGTCGATGGGGGAGGGGTGAGACAGAAAGGGGGGATGTTGGGGGAGGGGGTGAGACAGAGAGAGAGGGGGCGATGGGGGAGGGGGTGAGAGAGAGAGAGAGGGGGCGACGGGGGAGGGGGTGAGAGAGAGAGAGAGGGGGCGACGGGGGAGGGGGTGAGAGAGAGAGAGAGGGGGCGACGGGGGAGGGGGTGAGAGAGAGAGAGAGGGGGCGACGGGGGAGGGGGTGAGAGAGAGAGAGAGGGGGCGATGGGGGAGGGGTGAGATAGAGAGAGAGGGGGCGACGGGGGAGGGGGTGAGAGAGAGAGAGAGGGGGCGACGGGGGAGGGGGTGAGACGGAGAGAGAGGGGGCGACGGGGGAGGGGGGTGAGAGAGAGAGAGAGGGGGCGACGGGGGAGGGGGGTGAGAGAGAGAGAGAGGGGGCGACGGGGGAGGGGGGTGAGAGAGAGAGAGAGGGGGCGACGGGGGAGGGGGGTGAGAGAGAGAGAGAGGGGGCGACGGGGGAGGGGGTGAGAGAGAGAGAGAGGGGGCGACGGGGGAGGGGGTGAGAGAGGTCGATGGGGGAGGGGGTGATGGGGGTGAGAGAGAGAGAGAGGGGGCGACGGGGGAGGGGGTGAGAGAGAGAGAGAGGGGGCGATGGGGGAGGGGGTGAGAGAGAGAGAGAGGGGGCGACGGGGGAGGGGGTGAGAGAGAGGTCGATGGGGGAGGGGGTGATGGGGGTGAGAGAGAGAGAGAGGGGGCGACGGGGGAGGGGGTGAGAGAGAGAGAGAGGGGGCGACGGGGGAGGGGGGTGAGAGAGAGAGAGAGGGGGCGATGGGGGAGGGGGTGAGAGAGAGAGAGAGGGGGCGACGGGGGAGGGGGGTGAGAGAGAGAGAGAGGGGGCGATGGGGGAGGGGGTGAGAGAGAGGTCGATGGGGGAGGGGGTGATGGGGGTGAGAGAGAGAGAGAGGGGGCGACGGGGGAGGGGGTGAGAGAGAGAGAGAGGGGGCGACGGGGGAGGGGGGTGAGAGAGAGAGAGAGGGGGCGACGGGGGAGGGGGGTGAGAGAGAGAGAGAGGGGGCGACGGGGGAGGGGGTGAGAGAGAGAGAGAGGGGGCAATGGGGGAGGGGGTGAGAGAGAGAGAGAGGGGGCGACGGGGGAGGGGGGTGAGAGAGAGAGAGAGGGGGCAATGGGGGAGGGGGTGAGAGAGAGAGAGAGGGGGCAATGGGGGAGGGGGTGAGAAAGGGCAATGGGGGAGGGGGTGAGAGAGGGCAATGGGGGAGGGGGGTGAGACAGAAAGGGGGGATGTTGGGGGAGGGGGTGAGACAGAGAGAGGGGGCAATGGGGGAGGGGGTGATTGGGGAGGGGGTGAGACAGAGAGAGGGGGCAATGGGGGAGGGGGTGAGAGAGAGAGAGAGGGGGCAATGGGGGAGGGGGTGAGAAAGGGCAATGGGGGAGGGGGTGAGAGAGGGCAATGGGGGAGGGGGTGAGACAGAAAGGGGGGATGTTGGGGGAGGGGGTGAGACAGAGAGAGGGGGCAATGGGGGAGGGGGTGATTGGGGAGGGGGTGAGACAGAGAGGGGGGGCAATGGGGGAGGGGGTGATTGGGGAGGGGGTGAGACAGAGAGGGGGGGCAATGGGGGAGGGGGTGATTGGGGAGGGGGTGAGACAGAGAGAGGGGTCGATGGGGGAGGGGTGAGACAGAAAGGGGGGATGTTGGGGGAGGGGGTGAGACAGAGAGAGGGGGCAATGGGGGAGGGGGTGAGACAGAGAGAGAGGGCGACGGGGGAGGGGGTGAGACAGATAGGGGGGAACGTGTCGGTGCAGGGAGGTGTGGTCTGCGAAGGGGAAAACCAGTCTGAGGAACCAAGTCCTTGTTCTTGCTGCTTTGGGACTGTGGCCTTCACAACCAAGAGATTGCACCAAATATTTCATCTTCAACCCTCTGGAGAAGGATAAGATCCCCCTCCTTATTGGTCAACAGAACTCAGAGATCAAAGGGTGGGATTCTATCAGAGCCCCTCTGGATCCTGTGGACTCCATGAGGCAGTATATGTCGGGGTTTGGCCCGGGGCTCAGTACTTACTGGCTTTGTCAGCAACCTCAGCGATGGTGAGATTTCGATCGTTGTGCCGCACTCTGAATGTTAAAGCTGGTCCAATCACACTGAAAGAAACAGACAGACCCACATTTATATAGTGCCTTTCGCAACCCCCGAATACCCCAAAGCACTCTGCAGCGCAGCCCATGGGAGCACCTTTTTCGAAGCTCAGTCACCGTTCTCAGGCAGCAAAAGCGGCAGCCCAACTGTGCACAGCAAGATCCCACAGCAGCAGTTCGACAGAACAGGTGATCGCCCGTCACCATGGGCACTGGTGTCGGTCGAGGGTTGAGCATTGGCTCGGGGCACCAAGGAAAAACTTCCCTCCTCCTCGTCTTGTTGAAAGAAGAAATTTGCCGTGGGATCTTTTACGTCCACCCCCCACCCCCCCCCAACCCCCCCACCCCCCCACCCCCAATGGGGTAGGCAGGAGGCCGCTCTGGCATCGCGCCCAGGCAAGGGCACCTCTGACCATGCTGGGCTCCCTCAGCCGCACACTGGTGGTGGGGGAGGGTTGGGGGAGGCGGGTGTCACCTTGGGTTTTGTGTCCAGTCCTCTGGTGGGGTTGGGGTGCTTGAACCCACCACCTGCCGGCCTCCCTTCGGGTGAGATTTCAACTTAATTGAAGCTATCGTGGTGGGAAAAGGAGAGAGTGGTTGGTGCCGATCAGGCAACATGTGACCCACAATAACACAACAATCCCCACACACATACCCTGCTGTATTCACACATCCAAAGCAGCAGAACAAGTTGATCAAAGTTATTTCTTTTTTTTTTTTAAAACCAACGCTCAGCTTTCACTAGAGTACAAAAGGAAAGGTTGGAGAGGTTGGGACTGTTTTCCTTGGAGAGAGGCGGGGGGGGGGAAGACCAAGAGGAGACCTGATAGCAGTTTTCAGAACTGTGAGGGGCCTGGACAGAGCAGAGAGGGGTGGGGGGGGGGTGGGAAAACTTCTCCGGCTCGTAAACGGATCGAGAACCAGAGGGCAGAGTTTTAAAGCGCTTTGCAAACGCGAGGTGAGATTAAAAAAAAAAAGCTTTTTTCGCACAGCGGGTGGTTCGAGTCTGGGTTGCACTGCCTGGGAGTGAGAGTAGGAAGGCAGGTTCAACCGAGGCATTTAAGAGGGGGGATCGGAGGATTATTTAAATAGAAACCACGGGCAGGGTTACAGGGGGAAAAGGCAGGAGGCCGGTACTGAGTTACAACGCTCAGAGAGCCGGTGCAGACAAGATGGGCTGAATGGCCTCCTCCCACACGGTAACAATTCTGCGACTCCGTGGGTTATACTGAAGAGACACCCGGACTCGAAACGTTGGCTCCGTTTCTCTCTCCGCAGATGCTGCCAGACCCGCTGAGCTTTTCCAGCATTTTCTGTTTTTATTCCAGGTTTCCAGCGTCCGCAGTAATTTTGCTTTTACCTCGGTGAGTAACACAAAACCTTTACAAATCACCGGTTAGGTCCCGGCTAGAGGATCGCGTCCAATTCTGGGTCTCCACACTTTAGGAGGGATCTCAAGGCCTTGCAGAGGGTGCGGAGGAGATTTACTAGAGTGGGGCCAGGGACGAGGAACTTCAGTAAATGCGGAGAGACTGGAGAAGCTGGGGTTGTTCTCCTTGGAGCAGAAAAGGTTAATGGGAGATTTAATAGAGGCGTTCAAAATTATACGGGGGGGTGGTGGTGGGGAGTGGGGGGCGGATTGAATTACTTTTTACACAGCGAGTTACAGTGGATCTGGAAGGCGCTGCCTGAAAGGGAAACGGTGCGAGCAGATTCAATAGGAACTTTCAAAAGGGAATTGGAGAAATACTTGAAAAGGGGAAATTTGCAGGGCTATGGGGAGAGAGCAGGGGTTGGGAGGGGAGTTTACAAATTGAATAGCTCTTCCAAAGGGCTGGCAGGAGCAGGATGGGTCGAATAGCCTCCTTCTGTGCTACGTTACTCTACCTCCCATGGACTAGGTTTGCCCGTCCAGCATTAGGAAGTCACAGACTGGATGCCTCAAGGGAGGAGGGAGAGAGGGAGAGCAGCTCGGTTCATTATCAAGTCCGGGCACAAGATTGTTGTGTTCAAGTCCCTTGCGTAGGCTGCAATACTTAGGGGGTGCTGCATTGTCAGCAATGCTCTCCTTCAGTGGGGGAGGGGGGGGAGGGGCCACAAAGTGAGGGGGTCATAGGCCGGTTCTGACACGTCAGGTGGACATTGAAGATTTTGCACCATTATTCAAAGAGGTGCAAAAGGCTGTTTCTCGGACAACATTCCTCCCTAAGCTACCATCAATAAACACACTCTGCATGGAGTCCTAGTGTATGGGAAGTAGAAACAGGCGGAGGTCATTCAGACCCTCGAGCCTGTTACACAGGAACAGGAGGAGGCCACTCAGCCCCTCGAGCCTGTTACATAGGAACAGGAGGAGGCCATTCAGCCCCTTGAGCCTGTTACACAGGAACAGGAGGAGGCCATTCAGCCCCTCGAGCCTGTTACGCAGGAACAGGAGGAGGCCCATTCATCCCCTCGAGCGTGTTATGCAGGAACAGGAGGAGGCCATTCAGCCCCTCGAGCCTGTTATGCAGGAACAGGAGGAGGCCATTCAGCCCCTCGAGTGTGTTACGCAGGAACAGGAGGAGGCCCTTGAGATTGTTCCAGCACCAAGAGAAATACTCAGAGGGTTGTGAATCTTTGGAATTATCTACACCCCAGAGGGCTGTGGAAGCTCAAATGTGGAGTATATTCAGGACAGAGCAATCGACATTTTAGGCACAGGGAATTAGGAGGTTATGGGGATAGAGGAGGAGAGTGTAATTTATGTAAAAGGTCAGCCATGAGCATGAAGGGTTTAGATTGAGTAAATAAATAGAAATACTTTCAATTGGCTGATTGGTCCATATAAGCAGGGGGCACAGATTGAAGGTGATTGGCCAAAGGACCGGAGGCAACATGAGGAAAGCCTGTTAAAGGAGAAATGCAGGGAGGGGTTAGGTTTGGAAAAACCACCCGTGATGCAGAGTGGGATAGGCCCCTCCTCCCAGGTGGGATAGGCCCCTCCCCCCGGCAGGATAGGCTCCTCCCCCCGGCAGGATAGGCCCCACCCCCCAGGCGGGATAGGTCCCTCCCCCCCAGGTGGGATAGGCCCCTCCCCCCAGGTGGTATAGGCCCCTCCCCCCCTGGTGGGATAGGCCCCTCCCCCCCGGTGGGATAGGCCCCTCCCCCCCCAGTGGGATAGGCTCCTCCCCCCCCAGTGGGATAGGCTCCTCCCCCCCAGATGGGATAGGCCCCTCCAGCCCCAGACAGGATAGGTCCCCCACCCGGGTTGGCCCCTGCCCCCGGTGGGATAGGCCCCTCCCCCCCCGGGATAGGCCCCTCCCCCGGGATAGGCCCCTCCCCCCCGGTGGGATAGGCTCCTCCCCCCCAGCGGGATAGGCCCCACCCCCCAGGCAGGATAGGTCCCTCCCCCCCAGGCAGGATAGGTCCCTCCCCCCCAGGCGGGATAGGCCCCTCCCCCCCAGGATAGGCCCCTCCCCCCGGGATAGGCCCCTCCCCCGGGATAGGCCCCTCCCCCCGGGTGGGATAGGCCCCTCCCCCCCAGGCGGGATAGGCGATTGTTACCAATCAAAAGGGAATTGGATAGGTGCTGAGTGGAAAGTTGCAGGGCCATGGGGGAAGAGCAGGGAGAGGGGGCCAGCAGAGATTCAACAGGCCGAATGTCTGCCCTCCCCTCCTATGATTCTCTGAGGGGGCAGGCTGGACGGGCTGGGCTTGTTTCCACTGCAGTCTCGGAGGCTGAGGGGGTGATAATTTGTCCTCATCTCTGAGGGTTGTGCGACTTTGGAACTCTCTGCCTCCAAAGGTGGTGGAGGGGGGGGTCAGTGAGGTGGGGTCATTGAGGTGGGGTCAGTGCGGTGGGGTCATTGAGGTGGGGTCAGTGAGGTGGCATCAGTGAGGTGCGGTCAGTGAGGTGCGGTCAGTGAGGTGCGGTCAGTGAGGTGCGGTCAGTGAGGTGGGGTCAGTGAGGTGCGGTCAGTGAGGTGTGGTCAGTGAGGTGCGGTCAGTGAGGTGCGGTCAGTGAGGCGGGGTCAGTGAGGCGGGGTCAGTGAGGTGGGGTCATTGCGGTGGGGTCATTGAATATTTTTAAGGCGGAGGTAGATGGATTCTTGTTCGGCAAGGGAATCGAAGGTTATTGTGGGTATACGGGAAGGTGGAAATCGAAACATAAACAGATCAGCCATGATCTTATTGAATGGCAGAGCAGACTCGAGGGGCCGAATGGCCTCCTCCTGCTCCTATGTTTGCTTGTTCGAGGGGCTGAATAACCTCCCCTTGTTCCCACAAATCAGGGAGCTTGCCTTCACTAGCGAGGCTAGTGACTTACAAATCACCTCTCAGGAGGGCAGAGGCTGGGGTATTTTGAATGCCACAACAGCATCAAAATTCAGTCCTTACAACGACAGAGAGAAGAATAAAATTCATTTTATTTTATTTTATTTTCTATGCAACCAGTTCACAGTCGTCAGTTTCTGTGGTCATGTCCGCCACCTAATGGTGGATGTGAGCACTACAACAACGGGTTCACCCTCAGGAATTCCCAGAGGCTCCATATTTCCTCAACGATAAAATCGTCACCTCCTTTTCCCAAATTAGGATCATATCAGAGAAGCATTACAGCAAAAAAAAAAGGAGGCCATTCAGCTCGTTGTGGCTGTGCTGGCCCTCTGAAAGAGCAATGCACCCAGTGCCATTCTCCCTATAACCCTGCACATTCTTCCTTTTCAGGTAATAGTCCAACTCCCTTTTGAATGCTTCGAGTGAACCTGCCTCCACTGCACACTCGGGCTGTACGTTCCAGATCCTGATCCTTCCTCATGTCGCCATTGCTTCTTTTGCCAATTTCCTCACATCTGAGCCCTCTCGTTCTCGATCCTTCCACCAATGGGAAGGGTTTCTCCTCATCTACTCTGTCCAGGCCCCTCACCATTTTGAACACTTCGATCAAATCTCCTCTCAACCCTCTTTTCTCCAAGCAGAACAGTCCCGGTTTCTCCAATCTATCCACATGACCGAAGTTCCTCATCCCTGGAACCATTCTCGTGAATCTTTTCTGCACTCTCTCCAATGCCTTCACATCCTTCCTAAAGTGCGGTGCCCAGAACTGGACACAATCCTCCAGTTGAGGCTGAATCAGTGTTTTATGTATTTTAACATCACCTCCTTGCTCTTGTACTCTATGCCCCTATTAATAAAGCCCAGGATACTGTGTGCTTTATCAACCGCTCTCTCAACCTGTCCTGTCACGTTCAATGATTTATGCATATATACACCCAGGTCCCTCTGCTCCTGCAGCCCCTTTAGAAATATACCCCTTATTTTATATTGTCTCTCCATGTTCTTTCTACCAAAATGAATCACTTCACATTTCTCTGCTTTAAATTTCATCTTCCACTTGCCCGCCCATTCGATTCTGTCCACGTCCTTTTGAAGTTCTACGCTATCCTTCTCTCAATTCATGATGCTTCCAAGTTTGAATTCATCCACAGTTTTTTTTTAAACTGCTCCCTGCACACCAAGGTCTAGGTCATTAATATATATCAGGAAAAGCAAGGGTTCCAACACTGAACCCTGGGGAACTTTACTGCAAACCTCCCTCCAGCCTGAAAAACATCCATTAACCATTACTCTAGTTTCCTGTCACTCAGCCAATTGTGTGTCCATGGTGCTACTGTCCCTTTTATTCCATGAGCTATCACTTTGTCTGTTGTGTGGCACTGTACCAAACGACTTTTCGAAGTCCACGTACACATCAACAGCATTACCCTCATCAACCTGATCTGTAACCACGTCAAAAATCTCCAGAAAGTTGGTTAAACACAATTTGCCCTCAAATCTGTGCTGGTGTTTCTTAATTACCTGTGTTTGTCCATGTAACTATTAACTTTGTCCTAAGTTATTGTTTCTAGAAGCTCCCTCACCACCGAAGTTAAACCAAGTGGTCTGTAGTCGCTGGGCTTATCTTTACACTGTTTTTGAACAAAAGTGCAGCACTTGCAATCCTCCAGTCCACTGGAACCACCTCGAGTGTAACCCCCCTGTTTATGAAGGGAGTGAGGCAAAAGACGGGAAATTACAGGCCGATTAGCCTGACCTCAGTCGTTGGTAAGATTTTAGAGTCCATTATTAATGATGAGATTTCAGAATACTTGGAAGTGCATGGTAAAATAGGGCAAAGTCAGCATTGTTTCATCAAGGGGAGGTCATGCCTGACAAATCTGTTAGAATTCTTTGAGGAGGTAATGAGTAGGTTAGACAAAGGAGAGCCAATGGATGTTATTTACTTGGACTTCCAGAAGGCCTTTGACAAGGTGCCGCACAGGAGGCTGCTCAGTAAGATAAGAGCCCATGGTGTTAGAGACTTTTGGATTCCTGTTTGTTTGCTGCAGTCTCTTCTCATACTCTTTCTTTGCTTCTCTTATTTGCTTTATCAATTCCCCTCTGAACCTTCTATATTCAGCCTGGTTCTCTGTTGGATTGACCACCTGACATCTGTTTTAAGCACACTCTTTCTGCTTCATCTTAATCTCTATCTCTTTCGTCATCCAGAGCGTTCTGTATTTGTATACCCTACCATTCACTTTTGTGGGAATATACCTTTACCTCAAACTCTCTCTTCTTTGAAGGTAGCCCATTGTACAATTAGTTTTAAAAACAAAAAAACTGCGGATGCTGGAAATCCAAAACAAAAACAGAATTACCTGGAAAAACTCAGCAGGTCTGGCAGCATCGGCGGAGAAGAAAAGAGTTGACGTTTGGAGTCCTCATGACCCTTCGACTGTCGAACGGTCATGAGGACTCGAAACGTCAACTCTTTTCTTCTCCGCCGATGCTGCCAGACCTGCTGAGTTTTTCCAGGTAATTCTGTTTTTGTACAGTTAGTTTTGTCTGCTAAGCTTTGATTCCAATTTATTCGGCCCAGAGCCATTCTTAGCCCAATGACGTTGGCTTTCCCCTAGTTAATTATTCTTACCCTAGATGGTTCTTTGTCCTTTTCCATAGTCGGTCTAAACTTCATGATACAATGATCAATTTCCCCTAAATGCTCCCCTACTGATCTACTTGGTCCACCTCGATCCCAAGAACTACATCTAGCAGTGCCTCCTTTCTCATTGGACTGGAAGCATACCACTGTAGAAAACTTTCCTGAACACACTCTTGGAACTCTTTCCCCCTCTGCCCTTTACACTAATACTATCCCAGTCTATATTGGGATAACTAAAGTCCCCAATTATAACTACTCTATAATTCTTATGCCTCTCTATAATTTCCTTGCAAATTTGGTCCGCCATATCTTTCCCACTAGCTGGTGGCCTATAGACAATGCCGAGCAATGTAATTGTATATTGTTTGTTTCTGACCTCTAGCCAAATAGATTCTGCCCTTGAGCCCCTCTGGAACATCCTCTTTCTCCAGCACTGCCAGGTTCTCGACAGCTCCACCCCTCCCCCTTTTCCTCATTTCCTATCTTTCCTGGACAACTTGCATCCAAGAATATTTAACACCCAGTCTTGCCCATCTTTGAGCCAGCTCTCTGTTACAGCTGCATCATGGCAATCTGCGCTTGTACCCCACCAGCCTTTTTTTTAAACCACACTCTGCGCAGTCACATTAAATCCCGATTTAGACTTTATTACATTCCTTCTTACACTGAACCCACCTTACCATTCCCCACTCTGGTGTTATCTGTCTCTCTGAGTATTCTAAGCACCTTGGGGCCCCCTCCCTGGTATTACCACGTGGTTCCCACACCCCTGGCAAGTTAGTTTAAATCCTCCCCAATACTTGGGCCTCCTTTGCAACATCTCACTGACTCTGCACATCACCCACATCCTTCATATAGCACAGTTAACAGGAAAAATACCCGTGCTCAACAGGGGCAGGGTTATCAGGCCAAACGTGACACTGAATCACCCAAGGACATATTAGGACATGTGTCTAAAAACTTGGGACAGGAGGTGTTAAGTTTACGGAACCTATTAAAGGGGGAGAAAGAGACTGGGAGGTTTATGGGGGAGAATTCCAGAGCTTGGGGCCAAGGCAGTAAAAGGTGTGGCCAGCACTGGTGGAGAGATTAAAATCAGGGATGCGTAAGAGGCCACTGTTAGAAGCAGAGATCAGAGAGTTGTAGGGCTGGAGGAGAGATATAGAGAGAGTGGGGTGGGCGGGGGGACAGTGAAGTCTCTGTTTTAGAAACAGAAAACAGGAACAGGAGTAGGCCATTCAGCCCTTCGAGCCTGCTCCACCATTCAATTTGATCATGGCTGATCCGCTATCTCAACGCCGTAATCCCACTCTCTCCCCAGACCCAACGCCTTCAGAGTCCAGAAATCTATTTCCTCCTTAAATATATTCAGTGACTTGGCCTCCACAGCCTCTGTGCTAGAGAATTCCACAGGGTCACCACCTGCTGAGTGAAAAAGTTTCTCCTCATCTCAGTCCTAAATGGTCTACCCCACATTCTGAGCCTGTGGCCCCTTGTTCTATATCCCCCCAACCCCAGCCAGAGGAAACATTATCCCTGTATCCAGTCAGTCCAGCCCTGTCAGAATTTTATACGTTTCAATGAGATCCCCTCTCATTCTTCTAAACTCCAGTGAACATAGGCCTAGTTGACCTGATCTCTCCTCCTGTGACAATCCTGCCATCCCAGGAATCAGTCTGGTGAACGTTCACTGGAATGCTGGCACAAGCACTTCTATCAAACATTCGATACCATGGGTGATAGCGGCACTCGCTGCCTTGGGATTGTTCCTGTGCTCTGTGACAATGTGCACAGAGCTCAGAGTTCTGGAGGAGAGGTCATGAGGGGTTAACTGGCATTTGGTGAAGGGTTAAATCTGGTGCTGGCTGGGCACAACTTCTGATGTTGGCCAGTTACCAGAACTCATTCCCTGCACAAAATCCGGACACCTACCTGATGTTGATGAAGCTGACAGTCGCGAGGTGAATCTGGTGAGCCAAGGACTCCAGTAACTTAATCCCATCGGACAGAGTCAGGGGCCTGAGAGAGAGAGAGAGAAGAAAAGAAAGAAAGAAAGGGAAGAAAGGAAAAGAGAGGGAGAAAGAGAGAGAAAGAAAGAGAGAGGGAGAAAGAGAGAGAGGGAGAAAGAGAGAGGGAGAAAGAGAGAGGGAGAAAGAGAGAGGGAGAAAGAGAGAGAAAGAAAGAGAGAGAGAGAAAGAAAGAGAGAGAAAGAAAGAGAGAGAAAGAAAGAGAGAGAAAGAAAGAGAGAGAAAGAGAGAGAAAGAGAGAGAAAGAGAGAGAAAGAGAGAGAAAGAGAGAGAAAGAGAAGGTGAAGTTAGACACTGCAAATGCCACAAGTTGATAGATAGTTCAGCAATCGACACAGTCAGTGTTTAGTAATCAACTCATTTGGTTGGCCGATATTTTATGGGATTTGACCCTGTAGTTTCCTTGGTTAAAATGCCATTTACCAATGAGTTTACATGTTTTATCAACATCACTTGGCTTTCTCAATGTTGGTTGAACGCATCCAAAAGCAAAATACTGGAAATCCAAAATAAAAACAGAAAACACTGGAGATGCTCAGCGGGTCTGGTGGAGAGAGAAGACGTCAATAACCTTCCATCAGAACATTATATTATGCTGACAGGAGGGCATGAAAAGAGGTGGGAGGAAGTTTGAGAGGAGCATAACAGCAGTATTGACCATGTGGGCTGAATGGCCTGCTTGTAAATACCTCATAATTCTGATGAAAGGTCATCGACCTGAAACATTTACATTGAGCAGAATTTTCCCGCCCTCACCCTCGCCCCCCCACTGGCTTCAGGTGTCATGGCAGGTGTGAGATGACCATAAGATCGGAAGGCCAAAAATCAGCTTCATGATGTCGTGGACTAAGTTTTATTTAAAAATTAATTAGTGGGATGTGGGTGTCGCTGGCTGGGCCAGCATTTATTGCCCATCCCTAGTTGCCCTTGAGAAGGTGGTGAGTGAACTGCCTTCTTGAACTGCTGCAGTCCATGTGGTGTAGGTACACCCACAGTGCTGTTAGGGAGGGAGTTCCAGGATTTTGACCCAGCGACAGTGAAGGAACAGTGATATATTTCCAAGTCAGGATGGTGAGTGACTTGGAGGAGAACTTCCAGATGGTGGTGTTCCCATCTATCTGCTGCCCTTGTCCATCTAGGTGGTAGTGGTCGTGGGTTTGGCAGGTGCTGTCTAAGGAGCCTTGGTGAATTCCTGCAGTGCATCTTGTTGATGGTACACACTGCTGCTACTGTGCATCGGTGGTGGAGGGAGAGAATGTTTGTGGATGTGGTGCCAAACACGCGGGGCTGCTTTGTCCTGGATGGTGTCAAGTTTCCTGACTGTTGTTGGGGCTGCATTCAGAATCAGAGTCACAGCGCAGAAGAGGCCCTTCGGCCCATCAAGTCTGCACCAACACGTGAGAAACACCTGACCTACCTATCTAATCCCATCTACCAGCACTTGGCCCATAGCCTTGAATGTTATGATGTGCCAAGTGCTCATCCAGGTACTTTTTAAAGGATGTGAGGCAACCCACCTCCACCACCCTCCCAGGCAGCACATTCCAGACCCTCACCACCCTCTGGGGATATTTGTGGAGCTTCCTTCTCAAGTGAGTTGTTTAATTGTCCACCACCATTCATGACTGGATGTGACAGGCCTGCAGAGCTTAGATCTGAACCGTTGGTTGTGGGATCGCTTAGCTCTGTCTATCACTTGCTGCTTATGCTGTTTGGCACACGAGTAGTCCTGTGTTATAGCTTCACTAGGTTGACACCTCATTTTTAAGAATGCCTGGTGCTGCTCCTGGCATGTCCTCCTGCACTCTTCATTGAACCAGGGTTGATCCCCTGGCTTGATGGTAATGGTAGAGTGGGGGATATGCTGGGTCATGAGGTTACAGATTGTGTTCGAGTACAATTCTGCTGCTGCTGATGACCCACAGTGTCTTTTGGTTACCCAGTCTCGAGTTGCTAGACCTGTTTGAAATCTATCCCATTTAGCACGGTGGTAGTGCCACACAACACGATGGACGGTATCCTCAATGTGAAGACAGGACTCATCTCCACAATGTCTGTGCGGTGATCACTCCTACCGATACTGTCATGGGCAGATGCATCTGCAGCAGGGAGGTTGGTGAGGATGAGGTCAAGTATGTTTTTCCCTCTTGTTGGTTCCCTCACCACCTGCTGCTGGACTGGGTCTGCAGCTATGTCCTATAGGACTCGGCCAGCTCGGTCAGTAGTGGTGCTACTGAGCTGCTCTTGGTGATGAACATTGAAGACCCCCACCCAGAGTACATTTTGTGCCTTTGCCACCCTTAGTGCTTCCTCCAAGTTCAACATGGAGGAGCACTGATTCATCAGCTGAGGGAGTGTGGGTATGTGGTAATCAGCAGGAGGTTTCCTTGCCCATGTTTGACCTGATGCCATCAGAGTCGATGTTGAGGACTCCCAGGGTAACTCCCTCCTGACTGTATACCACTGAGCCACTAACTCTGTTGAGCCTGTCCTGTCAGTGGGACAGGACATACCCAGGGATGGTGATGGTGGTGTCTGGGACATTATCTGTAAGGTATGATTCCATGAGGATGACTATGTCAGGCTGTTGCTTGACCAGTCTGTGAGACATCTCCCAGTTTTGGCACTAGCCTCCTGATGTTAGTAAGGAGAACTCTGCAGGGTCAACAGGGCTGAGTTTGCTGTTGTTTCTGGTGCCAAGGTCAATGCCGGGTGGTCTGAATGGTTTCATTCCTCTTTATTGACTCTTTAGCGGTTGGATACAACTGAGTGACTTGCTAGGGCATTTCAGAGGGCATTTAAGAGTCAGCCACATTTGCTGTGGGTTGGAGTCACATGTAGGCCAGACCAGGTAAGGATGGCAGATTTCTTTCCCTAAAGGACATTAGTGAACCTGGTGGATTTTTATAACAAATCGGCAATGGTTTCATGGTCACCATTAAGCTTTTGATTTTTACTGGATTCAAATTCTGCCATTTGCTGTGGTGGGATTGGAACCCGGGTCCCCAGAGCATTACCCTGGGTCTCTGGATCACTAGCCCAGTGACAATACCCCTACATCAATGACAGGCCCCATTTCTTGCTGCCGATCATCAGGAACTTCATTATAACACATCTCCATATCACAATAAGGCCAGCTCACCGGAATCACCCCTCACGCTGGACCATCCAGGCACCTTGGTCCTGGTGACGTGTTCCACAACTGGACAGAAGCATCATGCACACGGAGAGCTGCACTTCACTCGGGACTTCGAGGTTTGTTTGCCGACCTTGCTTCGAGCAGCACTGGCGGGCATCAGCGCCAGGATTCACAGGCAGCTCCACATCACTGTTAGAGGGGGCTCACGGACAGGTCTCTACCTACCAGACCAGCTATAAGGTGGGAGTGGCTTCTCAACGGCTGCAGGGAGAGGGCTGTACTGGGGGAGGGGGAGAAGTGGCCTCAGGCAAGGGAAGAGGCTGCAGGGCGAGGGTTGTAATGGGGAAGGAGGGGTATCTCAGGGTGTGTGTGGGGGATACATGTTGATCTGTGCAAGTGGCCTCAAGAGGGTGAGGGCTGAGGGGGCAGCCTCCAGAGGAGATGAGGCCAGATGGAGATGTGAGGGTGTGTGTGTGTGAGAGAGTGAGAGGTGATGCCCCTTGAGCTGGCAGTGAGTGAGATGCCAGTGAATGTGTGGTGGGTGTGTGAGTGTGTGAGTTTAGAGCGATGAGATGGTTGCCTTACCCTGGCAGCACCGATGAGATCATTCCCCCTCTTCTGTGCGGCGTTGGCACTGACCACCACTGCCACCACCTACCAAGCCGGAGTGGTGAGATCGTGGGACCTCCTGCGGCCAGAGCTGGGGTGGAGGACATCATAGCGGGCCTCCCAAAGGAATTCCAGTGACAGGTCACTGAACTCTTCCTGGCTTTCAGGGCCACGTCTTCCCAGGAGCAGCCCAGGGCTGCAGACATTGAGAACGGTGTACGCGGCTGCAGTTTAGATAGGGCACCCGGAGTGAGGTAATGGTGTGGCGGGTGAATCGGAGGTTGCCTGCCATCGTGTGTCCTGTGGCTGCAAGATTAACGAGGTGGGACCGGGGACGATGCAGCAAGAAAAGCCGCCAGCTTTTTGTGGCCAGCGGGTAAGGACGGCATTTCTCCCGCCCGCCATTGCACTTAGCGTCAATCTGGGACGCTCACGCCCGCTGTTTCTCTCTCCACAGATGCTGAGTACTTCCAGCATTTCGTGATTCCATTTCTGGTCGGATGCGTCCCTCAGGCTTTCACCGCATAACCCCCACCCCACTCCCCAACCCCGGCAACCAACCGACCCACCCCCACTCTCCCGCCATGGGTCACCCCAGCCTGTCTGCCCTGACGGTGCTCCACCCACATTCACACCATTGGCTGCCCGGCGTGTCAGTCATTCTGCTGGCCCCGCCTTAATTCGGAAAAGCAAACAGAATTCGCTGTCCGAATCTTGACCGTCAGCCAAACAGCCCAGTTCCCAAATCGGGATGTGTTTATGGTTAATAGACGCTAGCGAGGAAAGAAAATGAAATGAAACCATTTTTTCTTATTAACCCGTGACATTTCTCCTGGGTTTTGCTCACAGCAGAGTCTTGGAAATTAATCTTTAATTCCTGCAAACTTCAAGACGATTGGCAACCTTAAATATTCGCATTCAAACCCGACAGATCCATCAGAGCTCTGATCATGTGGTGCTTTCAACAATCCTCACATCTTCCCAAAGCCCTTTCCCAGGTCAGCGCTGTTACCATTGTTACACAACCATAAATCTATGCACAGGAAGCTCCCACAAACGTGGGCCTGATCTGCTTTCAAGTGCTGGTTGGTTTGGGGGGGGGTGGGGGGGGATGAATGTTAGCCGGGATTGCCAGAGAGCTCCCACGCTCATCTTCCGGCCACGTCCCACACGAGGCAGCAGACGGGGCCTCAGTTTAACACCTCACCCAAAAGATGGCACCTCCGACAGTGTCGCACTCCCTCGGTATTGCACCCAGGGAGTGTCAGCCGGGGTTATGTGCCCAAGTCTCTGGCACGCGTCTCCCTTCCCAGGTGAATGTAAAAGATCCCATGGCTTTATTTCGAAAGAAGAGTGGGGGGGGGGGGGAGGGGAAAGAGTTCTACCTGGTGCCCTGGTCAATATTTATCCCTCAACCAACATTGCTAAAACAGATTATCTGGTCATCAACACATTCACGTTTGTGGGAGCTTGCTGTGCACAAATTGGCTTCCCGACAATATTCCGCCCCCCCCCCCCCCCCCCCCCCCCCCCCCACTCTGTGCTCCCCCACCTTGAAAGTCTCCTAATCTGATTGGGGCTTCAGTCCCACCCTGCCCAAAGCGGCCATTCTTTACCTGTGAACACAGACATTCAGCCCTGGGAGGCATCGCATGAGCAGTGGGTATTTATCAGCTGTGGTTTTAAGAGTGCATCAATGCAATACGGCTGACCCAACGTGCATCAGGGGGATTTTGTTTTTAGGATTTCCAAAAGGATTGATAGGGTTGCTGTAGGGGTGGACGAAGGGAAACCCTTTTCTCATTGGCAGTGTGCGCCCGGGACAAGGGGACAAAACCTTAAATATCAGAGTCAGGTTAGGAGGCATCTCTTCAAACCGGGAGCGGTAGAGGTGGGGAAGTGTCTACCGCAAAAAGCAGTCGATTCTAATTCAATCATTTTAAATCCGAGACAGAGAGATTTTTGCTGGAGCGAGGGAAATAAGGATATAAACGGAGCCGGGGAAGGTAAGTGGAATCAGGATGTGGATCAGCCACGATCCCAGTCGAATGGAGGAACAGGCGGGAAGGGCTGAATGGGACACTGGGAAAAGTGGTGTGAGCGCACGTTCGGGGTGTAAACAGACATGACAGGTTACCACGGGAACACTGCTAGCGCAATCTTGTGGTCAGATGAGTGAGGTAAGAGGGGGTCAGGCTCCTGCGTGTCATAAAAAAAAAAAAATCACAAGGGGAAGTCCATTCGGCCCATCGTGGTGTTGGCCCCACTGAAATCCAGCCAATCAGGCCCTGCTCTTTCCCCAGTACCCTATTAGAAATAAGATTAGCAAGGGGGCTGAAATCTTCCCCTCTCGCTGAGAGCAAGTACTGTCACACACACACACACCAGGGGGAGCAAGGAGGTGGGTGGGGGAGAGAGGAGTGGGGGAGGGGAACCGGAGATGGCAGGGTGAGGGGCGCGGTGGAAAAGAGTGGGTGCGATCGCGTTTCAATGCTCGAGTATTGCGTTGGGAAGGATATGAAGGTGTTGGAGAGAGAGAGAGAGAGCGTGCAGAAAAGATTGTGGGGAATGGTTCCAGGGATGGGGATCGTTATGTAGAGGGACTGGGGAAGCTGGGTTCCGTTTCTCTAGGTGAAGAGAGGGTTGAAAGGAGATTTGATCGAGGTGTTCGAAATCTTGAGGGGCCTGGACAGAGTGGATAGGGAGAAACTGTTCCCATTGGTGGAAGGATCAAGAACGAGAGGACACAGGTTCAAGGTGGTTGGCAAAAGAACATCAGAGTATTTTTTTTTTTAAAAACAGAGAGTGGTTAGGATCTGGAACGTGCTGTTTCGAGGAGGCAGGTTCAACTGGGGGCTTTCAAAAAAAGGGGATGGGATAACTATCGGGAAGAGAAAATATTTTCGGGGCCATGGGGAAAAGGTGGGGGAGCGGGGCTCACTGAGTAGTTCACGCAGAAGGCCAGCATGGACACGCTGGGCCGAATGGTCTCCTACAGTGCTGCATCCACGTCCAGATTCTACAGCAACCTCTTTCACAACCTCAGGAAGCTCTTAAAGCACTTTACAGGCAACGACGTGTTTTTGGAAGTGTAGCCACTGTCGGAACATTGGAAATGTGGCCGTGAACTCACACACAGCAACCCCCTCACAAACATCTAAATAATAACTAGAGAACCGGTTACCTAGTAAAACTGGGAGGTGTCGGCTAAGGAGGGCCGGGAGGCTAGGGAGAACTCTTTCAAAACAGCGGCCGAGAGATCCTTTCCCATTCACCTGAGGGGGCAGACGAAGTGAGGGGGGGGTTGGGGGGGCCTCGTTTTAATGTCTGACCCACAAGACGGCACCTCTGGCAGTGCGGCACTCCCTCGCTTCTGCCCGGGGAGCCTCGGCTTGGAGTACGGGGCCAACGTTCACCCCCTCAACTTAACCAACGTTACCTGCGGCCCACTGGAGTGGTTCCATTTACTTCCCATTAGGGCAGGGATCTTGGCGTTGCTTCACTCTAGGGTGGGACGGCGATACGGAGGTCACAAGCAGCTCTGCTCACAAACTGGTCGTGGGCACAAGGACGAGCTGGAAATCGACAGGCCAGACTGTCCATGGATAAATGAGGTTCTTACTTCTTGTTGGTGACGATGTAGGCGTATTCCTCTTTATGGGGTGAGGTCGCAGGGGTTGGGCCTTCGCCGTGTTCTAGCAGTTGCCCGGAGTTCTCCAGGTCCTCCCGTGACTCGCCCGGTTTCACGGCCGCCCCCTGGAGCCTCGGGCCGCCGGCGGCCTGGCTCGGACTGGAGCCTGCCACGATGGCCGCTGCCGCCGCCACCTCCTCCTCCTCCTCCTCCTCCTCCTCCTCCTCGCCGCCCCTCCTCCCTGCAGCTGTCGCGATGCCGGAGGGACTGGGTGACAGGATGAGCTCCAGGCCCGGGATCTGGGGCTCACTGCTCTCCCGCGATTCCGCCTCCTTCCGATGCTCCATGGTCCCCTCCATCACGGAGGCCTTCGAAGACACAAGGACATTTTCTTAGGGTCAGTGATTCAACACCGGGAGCCATCGCGTTCCTCATTAGCCAAGTTTCCACTACAGGCCCAAAACACTGCTCACAGCCCCACCCCCACCCCACCCCCACCCCCACCCCACCCCCACCCCACCCCCACCCCACCCCCACCAATCACACAATGAACAAAAAATAACTACCCAGGGATCTGCACGTCGGACTTACAGAATAAAAATCCCTTCCTGTCCTCCATTTTATTCATAACTCCAACTTGCATTCATATAGCACCCATAACATAGGCCCCCCAAGGCACTTTTTAAAGAAGTGACATCGAGCCACATAAGCAGCCATGAGGGCAGACGTCTAAGAACTCGGTCAAAGAGGGAGGTTTTAAGGAGCGTCTTAAAGGAGGAAACGGGGGTGGGGGTAGGGGGGAGGTGGGGGAGCAATATTTAGGGACTGAATTCCAGAGCTTAGGGCCCAGGCAGCTGAAGGCACAGCCGCCAATGTCGGAGAGATTAAAATCAAAACTCTTCAAGCGTATATGATCTAATTGAATGGTGGGGCAGTTTCGAGAGTCCCCTGTTCCTACATGACTTTGGAAACAGGTGCATATTTCTGTGAAGGGTGTAGAACCAGAGGCAATTAGCAAAAGAACCAGGGGCAACTTGAGGAAAGACCTTTTTAAACACAGCAAGTGGTTGGGATTGCCCTGCCGGAGAGTGCTTATCTCACTTATTCTGCCATGGGATGTGTGGGTGTCGCTGGCAAGGCCAGCGTTTGTTACCCATCCCTAATTACCCTTGAACTGAGTGGCTTGCTGGGCTGTTTCAGAGGGTCAGTTAAGATTCAACCACATTGCTGTGGGTCTGGAGTCACATGTCGGCCAGACCAGGTAAGGACAGCAGATTTCCTTCTCTAAAGGGACATTAGTGGACCAGATGGGTTTTTACAACAATGATAGTTTCATAGTCACCATTACTGAGACTAGCTTTATATATATATAAAAAAAAAAATTCCAGATTATTAATTTTAAATTAAAATTCTTTTTTACCAAAGCTGCCATGGTGGGATTTGGGCCCCGGGATTTCCAGTCCGTCTCCCATCGGAACATTTTGGAGGCAGATTCTGGCTTTCAAAAAGGGAATTGGCTCATTATCAGAACAAAAAACAACTGCAAAGCCGCAGGAAAACGCAGGACTGTGACCGGCTGAGTTGCTCTCCGAGTGGAGCTGGCACGGATGCGATGGGCCGAATGGCCTCCTTCTGTGCTGTAAACGTGATTCTATCTGCTGTATCTTTCTTGCTTTGGTGTCACAACCAGGGGATACATTCCCCCGCTCAGCCTTTGGGGTTTGGGGGGTGGGGGGGGGGGTGGGAAACAAGCAACTTGCAGCATTTATTTACAAATCTCACCTTCTTCTGTATGGGACTCCCCCTTTCCATCGGAGCTGGAAGAGAAGGATGTACATCTTAATCCTTTATAGCAAATCATCCAGAGAGTGTTAAAGAAAGAGCCTCATTTACCTTGTGCCATTGGGATGTCTCAAAGCACCACACAGCTGATGAAATTCTTTTGAATGGTTGTCAAGTAGGAAATGCAGCATCCAACTTGCGCACAGCAAGATCCCAAAACCAGAAAGATGGTCAACTGACTTTGTAATCATTGTGACGATGATGACCAGGAGAATTTGCCCGATTTCCCTCAACAGTGGGTTGTGGGACCTTTTACATCCACTTGAGGGGGCAGACAGGGCACCTGAGAAACGGCACCACCAACAATGCAGCACTTCCTCAGTATCGGCACAAGGACGATCAGCCTAAATTTTGTTTTCAAGTCTCTGGCGTGGGGCTTGAACCCACAACCTTCTGACTCCGTGGTGAGTGCGCTGTCCACTAAGCCACAGCAGACATGTCACCCAATTGTTCGCTGATCAACTAATGCCCTTTAGGAAATCTGCCATCCTTACATCTGTCCAGACCCACTCAGTTCAAGGGCAGTTAGGGAAGGGCAACAAATGCTGGCCTTTCCAGCGACACCCACATCCGACCTTCACCGCCCCAGAGACTTGAGCACAAGATCTAGACTGACACTCCCAGCGCAGCACCGAGGGAGCACCGCATTGTCAGAGGTGCCGTCTTTCAGAGGAGACATCTCGGGCGGGTGCAAAAGATCCCACAGCCACCAATTCAAACGAGGAGCACACCCTTGCACTCCGGTTCCCAATTTTTTCCCCCTCGACCAACTTCACTAACAGATTATCTGGTCATTATCACAATGCTTTTTTTTTTGTGTGTGTGGGAGCTTGCTGTGCACAAATCTTATACTATAATACAGGGAACACGCTCTAAAAGAATGACTTCACTGCCTGTCAAGTGCTTTGGAACATTCTGAGCTTGCAAAAATCGGGAGGAAAATGCAAATGTAATTTCTTTCAAGAAGAGTCTTTGTCTCCAAGTCACGAAATCCGAATTGCTCTACACAGTCGTTATATTTAAGTGCCTGTCACTGTGATGAAATCAGGGTTTCATTAAAAGTGGATTACTAATTACTGTTCCTATATATTACAACCACAACGTTCCAGGTTACATCACTGCCATCTCCTCAAACTCCCCAACTTAGCCTGCCCACCCCCCCCCCCCAACCCCCCCACACCAAACACCCTCCTCCGGCCACCACCCCCCCCACTTCTCTCAACCACCCCCACCTCCAGGGACGCCGGGTCCGGTTGGGTTCCTCGCCCTCCCATCAGCCCTACCTGGGTCAGGCTGGCTGGCCGCCTTCATGAGCTGAAGGATTGCCGTCGACACGCCGTTAAGCTGCTGGTCGCTGAGGTCTCGGAGATCGATGCCGTACTTGCCCAGCTCCACGGCTATCCTCTGAGCAGCTGACTCTGTGGGAGCGGAACACAGGGGATTACGCAGCGACCTGTTACAGACTAAAGCCAACTTAAGGATGAGAGACTCGCTCTCACTCCTTTCCGATCCCAGATGCCTCCCGCCTTCACTCACTGCTCCAGAGACTTGAGCACAAACTCCCGACTGGCACTCCCGGCGCAGTACTGAGGTGGCGCTGCCCTGTCAGCGGTGCCGTCTTTCACATGAGGCACCTGCCCACTGGGTGCGAAAGATCCCACAGCCAGGATTTCAAACAAGTTCCCCTTTGTTTCCGGCACCAACGTGGGCTGTGGCAGTTTAAGGTGACAGCTGACCACCACCACCTCAAGGGCAATTAGGGATGGGCAATAAATACTGGCCCAGCCAGCGAAGCCCACATCCTGTGAATGAATAAAAAATATTTTTTTTCCCCTCAACCAACATCACTAACAGGTTACCTGGTCATTATCACATTGTATATATGGGAGCGCGTTGTCCAAAAATTGGCTACCACATTTCCTACAACAATGGCTTCATTAGTAAATGTGCTTAAACAGCCATCAAGAGGTGGTGGCTTAGTGGTAATGTCACTAATGTCAGGGGCCCAGACTAATGCTGGTGTAATTTAAATTCAATTAATAAATCTGGAATTGAGAGCTGGTCTCAGGTGTGGTGACCATGGCAACTATCAATGGTTGTTAAAAACCCCGTCCGGTTCACTAATGCCCTTTCAGGGGAGAAAATCAGCCATCCTTACATCTGTCCAGACCCACAGCACAGACCCACTCAGTTCAAGGGCAATTAGGGAAGGGCAACAAACGCTGGCCTTTCCAGCAAAGCCCCACATCCTGTGATTAAAGAGAGAGAGAAAAAAAAAAATCCAGTGCTTTGGAAGTTCTGCCGCTGTAATTATCAAAGTTCCAGTTGGTATTGGGAGCGCTGGGTTCAGGTCTGGACACCACATCTCAGGAAAGGCGTGTTGGCCTTGGAAGGAGATATGCTGCAGATTCACTAGAATGATACAGGGGCTGAAAGGGTTAAACCAGGAGGCCTAGTTGCATAGAGCAGGTGCGTACACCTTCAGCGCAAATCTGGAATTCTCTCTCCAAAAAGCTGCTGAGGCTGGAGGTCAATTGAAAATCTCAAAATGGAGATTGAGAGAATTTTTTCACACGAGGGACCTTGGCTGGTAAAATGGAGTTCAGATAGGAATCAATCGCGATCAGACTGAATGGCGGGGCTGGCTCGAGGGGCTGAATGGCCTCCTTCTGTTGCTATGAAGTGGGGTTTGTTCTTTCTCCCCACACTCTGCTAGTGCTGACTGACCGTGCGGAAGGGCAGGGTCGGATGGGGGGAGCGCTGGAATGGGGCAGAGGGCTGCAGTCAGACTTTCCTCACCTGGAGGCAGTGAAGGGGGGGGGGGGTGGAGGGGGGTGGGGGGGTGGGGGGGTGGCTGGTCCATGACCAGATGGGGGAGGGCCAAGGAGATGGGCAGGTACTCCTGCCAACACCTGGGGTCAAAGGCCCACTATCACCTTCGAGGGCAATTAGGGATGGGGCAATAAATGTCAACCTTGCCAGCGGTGCCCATATCCAAAGAATGAATATTTTTTTTTTTAAAAAGAGTTGACTCTTCCAACACCCAAAGGCTGTGGAGACCCTTCACAACACCAACATCTGGATATCAGAACCCTACCAGCTTGGCAGCAGAGGTCAATCCCACCCACCTCTCGAACTGCTACTCGCCACCAACCTGGGAAGTCAGTGGCATAGTGGCAATGCCACTTGACAAGTATCCCAGGGGCCCAGCTAATGCCCTGCGGGCAAGGGTTCAAATCCCACCCTGGCAGGCGCTGAAACTTAATTCACAAATCTGGAATATAAAGCTAGTTTCAGTCATGGTGACCACCACAGCTATCATTGCGATGTTGTAGAAATCCACCTGGTTCACTAGTTACCCCGAGTGAGCCATTTAGTTCATGGGTAATTAGGGATGGGCAACAAATGCTGGCCTTGCCAGCGATGCCCACACCCCATGGAAGAATTAAAGAATCCTTTTTCATTCCTACACTGAACTGTCTAAATATTTTTGACTAGAGCAGCTTCCCTAAACTCATTATGGATTTTCACGACTTCAGATCCTAACTCGCTCACTCACTCCCATTTTGTTTACACGGAGTGTATAGCACAGAACCCAACCGGCCGAGGTAGGAGCTGATGCTTCACACAAGCCTCAACCTGCTTCATCTCACCTGATCAACACCTCCCTCTATTTCTTTCTCCCTCATTGTGTTTATCCAGCTTCCCCCTTAAATACGTTTATGTTATTCACCTCTACCGCTTGCTGCAGTAGCAAGTTCAACTCTTTAGATAGGAGGTGGTTAAGGTGAATGGCACAGAGGCATTTAAGGAGAAGCTAGATAAACATGGAGGGAAAAAGGAATAGAAGGATATACCGATAGATTTTTTTTTATTCGTTCTATTACGGGACATGGAGGTCACTGGCAAGGCCAGCGTTTGTTTCCCATCCCTAATTGCCCTCGAAATAAGTGGCTTGCTAGGCCATTTCAGGGGGCAGTTAAGGGTCAACCGCATTACTGTGGGTCTGGAGTCACATGTAGGCCAGACCAGGTAAAAAGGATATGAGTGAACCAGATGGGTTTTTAATGACAATTGACAATGGCTTCTTGGTTGACTAGCTTTTTTCTTCCAGGTTTTTAAAAATTTAATTAACGGAAGTTAACTTCCACCAGCTACCATGATGGGATCTGAAGCCATGTCCCCAGTGCAATAAGCCTGGGCCTCTGGATTACTGGTCCTGTGACAGTGCCTCTACACCAGTCTCCCCACTGATGAGGAAAGATGGGAGGAGACTCAAGTGGAGCATAAGGGACAGCATGGACTGGTTGGGCTGAACGACATGTTTCTATGCAATCTCATGATTTATCAGGGCGCTGCTCAGGTGTGATCCATCCCAATGGGACAGCTCTCCCTTTCCCCAGCACTGGTGCTTGTGTCCTATTTGAAACTCCTGCTTCCTACACCACACTCTGAGCCACATATCGACCCTGTAAACCCATTTGTCTCGATTGCCAATTGCACGTAGCTCGGGTAATATCAGAACTCATCACCTTGGAGGCTCCGCTTTTTAAACTGGACTAGAGCTCCACAAACTCCCACAGTAGAGGCAGAGAGAAATATCTTATGTAAGCTTTACGCAAGATTGAAAAGGATGACATTCCACCACACTCAGATGGGTTTCTGCACTGCATAAAACTGGGCCCGAATCAGACGTCACTGACGATGTCAACGCTGCTATAAATTTCCCAGACATACTGTTACACCAGCCCACTCACAGGCTAACAGCTTCAATGCACAGCCCTGCATCCTGCTCCCCAGATTAACCACAGACCAACCTACATTCTACAAGATGGCCTGGGATGAGCCATTTGAATCACACAGCACAGGGAGACCACTTGGCCCATCATACCTGTGGCAGCTCTTTGTAAGAGCTATCCAACTAGGCCTTTCAACCCCTTCCCACCCCCAACAACCTTGCAAATTATACCCCTTTCAAGCATATATTTCAATTCCCGTTTGCAAGTTATTCAATCTGCTTCCACTGCCCTTTCAGGCAGCAGGTTCCAGATCACAACAACTTGCTGTGTTTAAATAAAAAGATTCTCAACCAACCTCTGGTTCTTTTGCCAGTTGTCTTAAATCTGTGTCCTTTGGTTACTGACCCTACTGCCACTTGAAGCCCCTTGGATTTTGAACGCCTCAATTAAATCACCTAACCTTCTCTGCTCTAAGGGGAAACAATCCCAGCTTCTCCAACCTCTCCACAGAACTGAAGTTTCTCATCCTTGGTACCATTCTGGTAAATCTCCTCTCCAATTCCTTGGCCTTTGGAACACCCTTCCAAAGCGTAGGGCCCAGAACAGAACACAGTATTCTAGCTGGGGCCTAACACAGTGTTTTAGAAAGGTTTAGCTGGACTTCCTCCCTTTGGTACTCTGCTTCTATTTTTCAAGCCAAGAGTTTCTCTCTCACTCTACCAGCTTTTAACAACTTTAAAGATTTTGTTTACACGATCCCTCAGGATTTGTCTCCTGAGCTGGTTGGCTGTCGGTCATGGCTCAGTGTCCAGCACTGTCACCTCCGAGTCAGGAGGGCCGTGGTTTCAAGTCCCATCGTAGAGACTCGAGCACGCACAGGCTCCCGGTGCAGTACTGAGAGGGTGCTGCAGCATCGGAGGTGCTGCCTTTCGCATAACATTTCTTACGTTATTTAGAAAAACAGGGGAGTCCTGCCCAATGTCCTGGCCAATGTTCGCTCCTCAACCAAAGCCTAAAACACGTTATCTAATCATTATCACGCTGCTGCTGGTGGGAGCTTGCAGTGTGCATATTGGCTGCCATGTTCCCTATGTTCTAATAATGACTACGCTTAAACAAAAAAAAATACACTTAATTAGCTACAAACCACTTTGGGATGTCTCGAGATTGTGAGGGACACTAGAAAAATGCATGATCGTTCTTTCCAAAAATAGTACAATTCAGTTTATGTTGTCACTCCTCCATCTCCCTGCTAAAATGCAATCACTTCACACCTCTCTGCATTATTTCATCTACCAGGTGTCTGCCTACTGCACCAGTCTACATCCTCTTGAAATCTGTTACTATCTTCCTTAACCCACTATTCAGCCCATTTTGTCTCACTCTTGATGAAGGCGATCAGCCCATTACAACGCCCTTTTCTCTTTAAACATTAATCCAGTGCTTCAACTTTCACCAACCATCTACTTCAGATGTCTCTGATGCCCCCACATCCTAACTTGTAGCAAGTCCCATTCGCCCATCAACCCAAGCTCACTGACTACCTTGGCTCCCAGCTCGAGGAAAGCCTCAATTTTTAAATTTCACGAGAAACAGAAACATGTTGCCAAAGCCTTTCATCTTGCACTTATCAGGACAAATGCAAGAACTTCAAATTTCAAAGGTTCACAACCATTTGTACTACGGTGTCGCCTACACTGTCGTGATCCTTTGAAATTTGGCACTTTTGCATTTGTCCTGAGGAGTGCAAGGTAAAAAGCTGCAGCAACTTGCCTCTCCTTTCAGCAATGTTCAAGTTCTGTACCAGCATAGACAAGTTATGGTGCAGAAAGAGGCCATTCAACCCATCGTGTCTGCGCTGGCCAAAAAAAGAGAAAAATAGAACAAGCCGTTCATCTTAATCCCATTTACCAGCACCTGGTCTGTGGCCTTGCAGGTTACAGCACATCAGGTGTAGATCCAGGTACCTTTTTAAATGATTTGAGTGTTTTAGCTTCAACCACCAACTTAGTCCGTGAATTCCAGACGCCCACCACCCCCTGGGTGAGAAAGGTTTTCCTCTTGTCCCCTCTAACCCTTCTACCAATCACCTTAAAGCTATGTCCCCTGGTAATTGACCCCTCAGCTAGGGGAAAACAAGTCTTTCCAGTTTAACCCTATCTAGGCCCCTCAATTTTGTACATCTCAATTAAGTCATTTTTAAATTTGCATCCTAGTGTTCAAATTTCTCCATGGCCTCGCCCCTCCCTATCGCGGTAACCTCTTCCGATCTCACAACCCGCTCAAATCTCCAAGCTCCTCCAATTCTGTCCCCTTTAGTAGCCCCGATTTTAATCACTCCATCATTGGCGGCCGTGCCTTCAGCTGCCTGGGCTTCAAGCTCTGGAATTCCCTCAAACCTCTCCACCTCGCTAAAGACACTCGTTAAAACCTTAAAGCTTCTGATCACCTCTTGACGCCGCCTCCTCATGTCGCTTGTCTTTCAGACGGAAAGCATCAGGGGACGTTTTACTAAGTGGGAGGTGTTAGACAAATGCAAGTGCTGTTGTTGGTCATTCACATGATGAGAACAAGCCTAACGCCCAGGGAAGGAACCGGACAGAGTGTATAGCGGGGTGAGCAGGGGAGGCGGGGGGGGGGGGAGGAATGAAAATCAGCCACAGAAGCTTCCGGAGTTCACTAGTTGGCGACACCATCCTCCTCCCCTCCCCCACAGTGGGGAAGACGGAGTTGCAGACATCACACAAAGACAATGCCCTCACAGTCGAACAGCCACTTGGTGCCAACTGAAAATGGGGCGGAGGGGGGAGGATGACAATTTGCGCGAGGTGCCGGAGGGTTGGGGGGGTGGATGTCAAAACCCCAGGAATCAGATCATGGTGAGTGAGGAGACGATTGCGAGGTGGGTGGGGTGGGGAGGAATGAGTGGGGGTGGGAGAGAAAGAGAAATGGGATGGAAACAAAAATAGAGTCAAACTTTATTTCGGTGAAACACACACACACACGCACGCACGCACACACGCACACACGCACACACGCACACACGCACACACGCACACACGCACACACGCACACACACACACACACACACACACACAGACACACACAGACACACAGACAGACAGACACACACACAGACACACAGACACACAGACACACACACGCACACACACAGACACAGACACAGACACACACACACAGACACACACACACACACAGACACACACACACACAGACACACACACACACAGACACACACACAGACACACACACACAGACACACACACACAGACACACACACACACAGACACACAGATACACAGACACACAGATACACAGACACACACACACAGACACACACACAGAAACAGATACACACAGACACACAGATACACAGATACACAGACACACACACACAGACACACACACACAGACACACACACAGACACACACACAGACACACACACACAAACAGATACACACACACACAAACAGATACACACACACACACAGACACACACACACAGACACAATCTAACATTAAAGCAACGTTTGACTCGCGATATAATTGGTGGAATGGTCCCAGATTTGCACTGTGCAGCAGTGGGTGGGGAAAACAAGGTTTTACCCGCTGGCCACAATGGCGGCTTTTTGTGTCGTATGGCTCCAGTCCCACCTCATGAACTGTGCATTCCCGGGGAACACGCCGTTTCGATGGTGGGTGAGCTTCCATCCACCTGCCACACCAGCACCTCGCCACTTCCTCACGCCGGGCACCACTCCCTGCTTCCAGCCCAGGGCTGCTGCAGTGAAGACATGGCCCCGAAAGGCAAGATGACTTCAGCCCCTCCCCAGGTTAATGACGCATCCCTCGAGCACCTTTTGGACGGTGTGGAGGCTCGCAGTGATGTCCTCTACCCCCGCTCTGGCCACACAGTACAGGAGCAATGTCCTGGACCAAGGTCTCCATAGTGGCTGCTAACCTACTAGTGTTGACCTCCGTGTCATCACGCCAACACACAATCAGCTCAGCCTGAAGGCGGACGGACTCCTCCATCGTGCCTTGCAATCTGACGAGTGCAGCGGACATCCCTTCCTGTTGTTCCCGAGCTTGCCTTTGCAGCTCCAGCAACTGTGACGTGACCGAGTCCAGAGGCTCATCACCTGACTCGGACTCAGCAAATCACCATTGCAGCTTGGAAGGCACTGGCAGTGCCAACGTCCTGCAAAAGAGGCCAGCCACCCAGCGCCTAAAGAGGATGAATGATCTCCTCCGTTCCCCCAGGGTCAGTCACTCTTCTCATCACTTTCATCTCTCACACTCTCAAACCCATCACACACCCACAGGACCCTCACTCACTGCCAGTTCAAGGGACATCACCATGCACACTCTCACACACACCATCATTGGTCCCATGGACAGGGCGAGGACCACTCACCACCCACACAGGCCAGACATACCTATCTGGCCTGGCAGGCACCCTGCTTACACTCTGCTGTCGCTATTCATGCAGGACAAGCTGGCACACAACAAGAGGGAGGGGCCGCAGACCGGTGGAGGAATGCCTGAAATCAAGGCCCTCACGGACTTTGAAAATAGAGCCATCCAGCTGGCCGGCGACAATCTGAACCATTCTTGTGCTGATGGTGATGGTGGTGATGCTCTACCAAGTGAGGATCCAGCAGTGCAATATCCATCAGACAACCATTCTGTGACTAATGTGTCCAGTTTCACAGGCCACTGCCAGGCACTAATTATCTCCCCTTGCTCCTGAAAGAACATCTGGGGAACAGCTGACAGAGTCCACAACCCAGGGATTCCAATCAAGCCCCGAAGAATCCTCTGGAGAGGACCCTGAAGGAACCCTGATTGAAGACCCATCACAGTGCTCACCCACACCATCCACCAGCGGAGACACACACACCTCAGCAGGACCTAGTGGGACCTAGCTCTACAGTAGCCTTGGGGTCACAATCTAGTGAGCACATCGCACTGTCTGATCCACAACAGGTGGTGGCAGGGACAACCGTGGTGTCCAGCACTCGGAGGACTGCCGGAGGCCAGAGGTTTGCTGAGTCCGAGTCAGATGAGGAGCCTCCAGACTCGGTCACGTCACAGTTGCTGGAGCTGCAAAGGCAAGCTCAGGAACAACAGGAAGGGATGTCCACTGCACTCCTCAGATTGCAAGGCACGATGGAGGAGTCCGTCCGCCTTCAGGCTGAGCTGATTGTGTGTTGGCATGATGACACGGAGGTCAACACTAGTAGGATAGCAGCCACTATGGAGACCTTGGTCCAGGACATTGCTCCTGTACTGTGCGAGCTGAAGTCCATCGCTGAGGCCATAGCTGGCCTCCAACACTGTGTGTGTGTGTGTGTGTGTGTGTGTGTGTGAGGGGGATGCAGGGCATCTGGATCTCACTCCAGCTTCCCCTCCTCCTCAAGGAGTCAGCCAGGGGACGATTCCAGTGGGCAGATGCGAGGTTCCCAATTTCCGACAGCGGAGAAAGTGGCCGGCCATCGAAGGGCTGAGCGGGTGATCACAAACAATTTTTGCCCTTCTCGCCATATTGTCCGCTCACACCACCCAACACACTCAGCGTCAGCAGGCATGGAAAATTCTACCCTGTGTCTCATACTCTGCTGCAAATGGTAGATTCCAGAACGTTATCTTCTCAAAGAGTGTCTGAGTTTGGTGCAATTGGTTTCAAACTTTTATTAATGAAATCTATTCAAAAGAGATTCTCTCTCTCTCTTCAAATAAAAACACTGTATAAATCACCTCAAATATCACTGGGAGGCTGCCTCGAAACAAGCAGATTTTATTTGGTTCCTAACTGACAGAGACAACCGCGTACGTATCTCATAGAAAGTATTACTAATACGATGTAGAAAAAAGCAAAGAGCCCACGTGAGACTAATTTTAGCTGCCAGGGTGTGGGGGAGTATTTGTAGGTTGTAGATCTTCATGCAAGGACAGATTCACCCACAACAAGAACAGATCTGCATTTCTGTAGCGACCTCTGGATGTCCCAAAGCACTTCACAGCCCACTTTTGGAGTGCGGTCACTCTCGTAAGGTAGGAAATGTAGCAGTCAATTTGCACGCAGCAAGCTCCGACAAACTGCAACTTGATAATGAGCAAACAATCGGTTTTTATGATGGGATAAATATTGACCAGGACACCAGGGAGAACTCACCTGCTCTTCAGAATAGCGGCCGTGGGCTCGCTGAGATCCAGGGGGGCGAAACAGGGCCTCAGCTTAACATCTCATCCCAAATATACACAGATCAGAGATAGGAGCAGGAGTAGGCCATTTGGCCCCTCAAGCCTGCTCCACTCATTTGATAAGATCATGGCTGATCTGACTGTGGCCTTAACTCTACATTGCTGTCTACCCCCCTATACCCGTTGACTCCCTTGTTAGTCAATAATCCATCCAACTCAGCCTTAAAAATATTCAATGACCCAGCCTCCACTGATCTCTGGGGAAGAGAATTCCACTGATTCCTGACCCTCAGAAAAGGTTTCTCATCATCTCCATCTTGAATGGGAGATCCCTTATTTTTAAACTGTGCCCTTAGTTGTAGGCTCCCCCATAAGAGGAAACATCCTCTCAACATTAACCCTGTGAAGCCCCCTCAGGATCTTATATGTTTCACTAAAGGTTCACCTGTCATTCTTCTAAACTCCAATGGATACAGGCCCAACCTGTCCAACCTTTCCTCATAGGATAATCCCCCTCATCCCAGGAATCAGTCAAGTGAATCTTCTCTCCGCTGCCTCTAACGTAACTATATGCTTTCTTAAATAAGGAGAACAAAACTGTACCCAGTTCTCCAGATGTGGTCTCACCAACACCCTGTACGATTGTAGCAAAACAACCCCACTCTTATATATTCCATGCCGCTTACAATAAATGACAAGGTTCCATTTGCCTTCCTAATCACTTGCTGTACCTGCTTACTAACTTTTGCTGATACGTGTACCAGGACACCCAGATCCCTCTGTACCTCAGAGTTCTGCAATCTCTCTCTGTTTAAATAATATACTGGCTTTTTTTTTTAATTCTTCCTGCCAAAGTGAACAAGTTCACATTTTTCCACATTATACTCCATCTTTTTTTTTTGCTGACTCCCTTAACCTGTCTGTATCCCTTTGCATTCTCTTTACATCCTCTCGAAAACTTACTTTGCTACCTATCTTTGTGTCATCAGCAAATTTAGCAACCACACCTTTGGTCCCCAGTTATTGATATAAATTGTAAATAGTTGAGGTCCCAGTACTTATCCCTGTTGCACTCCACTCATTACATCTTGCCAACCTGAAAGTGATCCATTTACGCCTACTGTTTCCTGTTAGCTAAGCAATCCTCTATCGATGCTGATATGTTAACTGTAACACCGTGAGCTCTTATTTTGTGTAGTAACCTTTGATGTGGCACCTTGTCAAATGCCTTCTGGAAATCTAAGTGCAGCACATCCACTGGTTCCCCTTTAGTCAAACACGATTTCCCTTTCACAAAACCATGTTGACTCTGCCTGATTGCATTGAGATTTTTTAAGTGTCCTGCTATAGCTTCCTTAATAATAGATTCCAGAAAGATGGAATTTCTGACGGTGCAGCACTCAGTTAGTACTGCACTGGATACGGATTTGCACCTCGATGCTGGTCAAGTCATCTTGGGAGAGGACGCTGCTGTTGGACCACCTTTCTTGTCACTGGATTTGGAGGATCTTGTGAAGGCACTTTTGATGGTAGCTCACCAGTGCTTTGTGTCGGCCACTGTAGGTCATCCATGTCTCTGAAGCATTTAGGATCACAGCGATCACTGCTGCCCAGTGAACCATGACCTTCGTGACGGGTTTGAGAAGCTGGCCTTCAAATACTCTTTTGCTCAATCCACCAAAGACTGAGCTGGCACATTGGAGGCGACGATAAGTTTCTTCATCTGTGTCTGTCTCCATCGAGAGGTAAATGGAAAATGGAGAAGGCAGGGTGGGACATGTCATTCGTATGTCCGACACCAGACCCCACAGGCAACTGCTGCACCTGGAACTCTGTTCGGGCAGGGCACTCCCAGGAGGACAGGGGAAACACGTTCGGGATGTCCTCAAATCACCCCTGCAGTGGACAAACATCCCCGCAGACTGATGGGAGACCCTGAACCAAGGCTCATTCGGGAAGGCACCGAACACATCGAGAGATTTCATCAGGAATGTGCAGAGATGAAGTTGAGGCATCTGAGGGAGCGTACAAATTTCATTGAGGGTGGTGGGGGGGGGGTACTTCTGATCTGCCCGGTGACAGCCACACAATTCCGGATTACAACGTCCGTATCCTGCATTAAGGCCCGGGTTAAGGGGAAGAGGCTCTGGAGGCAGGGGGTTGGGGGGGGTGGTGGGGGGATTCAGAAACTGTGGGGGAGGCTGCATTCTGGCTGCACAAACCCCCCTCCCCCCCCACTGTGGAGCTCAGAAACCGGGTGAACGATTTCAGCACCCGAATAAGATTCAACCGGAAGCAGCCCTGGGAGCTGCAAAAGGCAGGATTGTGGGGATGAAACATCCTTGTGTATTAGGACGTTAGTCATCAACAATTCTTCCAAACGACTCATTCTCCCTCCAGACAGCTTCTAGTGAAACAACCCTTTTAACTTCCAAAACTCGGTACGCAATAAGTAGACTTAAAACAAAATACTTTTACATTTTATAAAATCTTATTTAAACAAAAACAAAGCAACGCTTTGAAATTTCCTCTTTTAAAAAAAAAAGCGCCCTCTATTTCCACAGCCTCTGGGTGCATCTGCAAAGCTTGAATCAGATCGATCATGAGCCCAGGTTAACACCCATGCGAGAAAAAAAACAGCAATACTTGGAGGCAGGGAAATTAACGCAGCAAATATAAAACGGGCACAAGAAATAGGATACCCTAAATAAGCTCCAGACAGGTCCGAACATTGGATTCTGGAGAGCACCACTGACTCAGGGCTGGTGAGGCTTTTTCTTAAAAAAAAAACATACATCACTTGTCTTTAGCGAACGCCTGATAAGCATTACTGCTTCTGGTCGCTGCTTACGCTGTTGCTCACAATGATGTCACAGAGCAAAACAGTACAACTGCGCCTGCGCTGCATTGGCAACAGCCACTGCCTTGGAACAAAGTTAAAATAGGTGACGCTCGAAGGGGAAACTCAACGTGGCGGAGAGTCCACACCCAGCAACGGGTGAAATAAAACTGCTCAGCAGCACCATTGAGTGGTCAGAGCATGTCACCATGCGCAGATTTTGAAATGTCCCATCAATGGCTTGTCACGTAGGTTGGAAAGCCCCCTTTTGACCTGCTACACATTTTTCAAGGTGCGTTCACTTGACCATGAGGTGAACCTCCAAACAAGTCACATCCATAACTAAAGAGTGCCTACTTCTCTTTCTGCCTGGGCTCTTCAGCTGCTAATACCCCTCATCTGTGCCTTTTTCGAGATCTAGAGTTGAACAATTCCAAAGCTTTCCAGGGCTATTCTCCCCACAGGAGATCAATCGCAACCCGAGAGTTCTTTTAAGCTCGGCGCTGTCTATTTTGACCTTACCTTCCTGAGGTCGGGGGTCACGGGGCCCAGAACTCTGATCGCTCATCCTGTTCAGGTGCTTTTGCATCTCGCCATAGCCCAGGTCATAGTTGTGGGCGTAGTCTTGACCGTTGGCTCTGTGATGGCCCACTGTCCAGTGATGGGCCCTCTCCTGCTGCACGCTGGGCTGGAACATGTTCCCACTCTGTTCAAATAAATAGGACCCCATTAGATCCCGCAGCTGTTTCCAGCCCCACTCCTGCTGGCTCAGTGCTTCAGGGCCACTCCAACTAGGGTCAGGCATCACAGGCACCTGCCTCCGAGATCTCAGTGGCTCGCTGTGTTGGCGGGGATGAGGCGTGCCGGCTGGGAAAGGACGGGTTTTTCTGCCAACCGCTTCCAGTGGACTGTCTCGATAACCAAACTACAAGATGGAGGAGAAGAAGAAGAGACTGAGGTTCCCCCGCACAACTCAAGTTCACAGACCTTACCCAGTCTCCTCAACCGCAAGGAGTCCAGGTCAACAGAAAACAATAAAAACCGTAGACCACACAGGCACTGTCAAGCCCACTCCCCATTCAATACAATCATGGCTGACCTTGGGCTCCAACTCCACTTCCCCTCCCCCTCCCCATTTCCCTTAACTCCCTGAGACCCCAAACATTTATCCATTCCAGCCTTAAATATATTCAACAATGGAGCCTCCACAACCCTCTGGGGTAGAGAATTCCAAAGGTTCACCAGCCTTTGAGTGAAGTTATTTCTCCTCATCTCAGTCCTAAATCGTGAGCCCCGTACCCTGAGACCGTGCCCCCATGTTTTAGACTCCCCGGCCACTGGAAACAACCTCCCAGTGTCCACCCTGTCAAACCCCTTCAGAATTTTGTATGTTTCAATGAGATCGCCTCTCGTTCTTCTAAACTCCAAAGAATATAGACCCAATTTACTCAGCCTCCCATCGTAGGACAACACCCTCATCCCAGGGTGCAATCTAGTGAACCTTCGCTGTACCGCCTCCAATGTAAGTGTATCCTTCCTTAAATACGGAGATCAAAACTGCACACAGTATTCCAGATCTGGTCTCAATGAAATCCTGTACAATTGTAGCAAGCCTTCCCTACCCCTATAATCCAAGCCCCTTGGAACTTGTGGGTGAGACCAGAACTGGGGACCATGAATAAAACGGAGTCATTAATAAACCCGATGGGGAATTGTGGAGAAACTTCTCTACCCAGAGAGTGGGGAGAATGTGAAACTCGCTACCACGGGGAGCAGTCGAGGCGAATAGTGTCGATGCCTTTAAGGGGAATCTGGATAAACACACGAGGGAGAAAGGAGCAGAAGGACATGCTGACAGGCCGAGATGAAACGGGCTGGGAGGAGGCTCGTGTGAAGCACAAACGCTGGCATGAACCAGACGGGCCGAGCGGCCGGTTTCTGTTTAGATCCTATGGGCCTATTCTCCTTGGAAAAGAGAAGGTCCCAAGGGGGTTTGAAAGGGGTGCTCAAATACGCGAGGGGACTGCAGAGTAGATAGGGAGAAAACGTCCCCATTGACAGAAGGATTCGGAAGCAGAGGGCACCGATTTAAGCTTAAAATGGTAAAAGAACCGGAGGCAAGATTTCTTTGGCCCAGAGTGGCTAGGATCTGGAACATGCTGCCCGAGAGTGTGGTGGAGGCAGAATCAATGGCGGCTTTCGAAAGGGAATTAGGTAATTATCTGAAGGGGAAAAAAACTGCTATGGATAAAAAGGCAGAACAATTGGAGTTGCTGTGGCAGAGAGCCAGCACGGAGACGATGGGTCGAATGGTCACCTCTGTGCCGTAAGCTTTCTATAGTTTGTAAGAGCACAAGATACATCTTAAATGAATCATGGTTCAAATTGGACATCCCCAGCTCATACTAGAATAGCAGAGCCCCGGCCCATTCTCCACTCACTAGAACATCAAACAAAGCCCACTTGTCCACAAAACAGAGGGTGGGGAGGAGGAAGAAACAGGTAGCAAAACAAAGGCAAAAGGTGCCGCACCTTGGGAAACAGATAGGGTTCCAACAGCGCTGCTTCAATACTGGTTTCAGGGTGGAGCCGAGGCTGGTTGCCGAAGAGGATGAACTGCAGATAACGACGGATCTGAGAGGGTGACCATTGCTCCACCGCCGGCATGGAAACACCCGCTGGGTAAACACCTTTGCCCGCACGCTGCTGGAATCTTGTTTAAAAAAAAAAGACCAATCGATAAGATCTTAACCTTAAAATAAAATCAGTGGCCACGTGCAAGTGGCCAATCTGGCAATCGGCCACTAGGTGGCACTGCGGGCTGAGGAGTCCTTCTCACTGCTCAGCAGGACATCATAACAGGAGCCTCTCAGTCTTTACCCATCACAATGATATAAACATCTATTCAAAGCAATATGTTTGCAATATGGACTGCTTTTCAGGCACTCAGTATCAGTATCAAACACTCCCAAGGGACGGGGTTAGATACAGAGTAAAGCTCCCTCTACACTGTCCCCATCAAAAACTCCCAGGACAGGTACAGCACGGGGTTAGATACAGAGTAAAGCCCCCTCTACACTGTCCCCATCAAACACTCCCAGGACAGGTACAGCACGGGGTTAGATACAGAGTAAAGCCCCCTCTACACTGTCCCCATCAAACACTCCCAGGACAGTTACAGTATGGGGTTAGATACAGAGTAAAGCTCCCTCTACACCGTCCCCATCAAACACTCCCAGGACAGGTACAGCACGGGGTTAGATACAGAGTAAAGCCCCCTCTACACTGTCCCCATCAAACACTCCCAGGACAGGTACAGCAAGGGATTAGATACAGAGTAAAACTCCCTCTAAACTGTCCCCATCAAACACTCCCAGGACAGGTACAGCACGGGGTTACATACAGAGTAAAGCTCCCTGTACACTGTCTGCATCAAACACTCCCAGGACAGGTACAGCACGGGGTTAGATACAGAGTAAAGCTCCCTCTACACCGTCCCCATCAAACACTCCCAGGACAGGTACAGCACGGGGTTAGATACAGAGTAAAGCCCCCTCTACACTGTCCCCATCAAACACTCCCAGGACAGGTACAGCACGGGGTTAGATACAGAGTAAAACTCCCTCTACACTGTCCCCATCAAACACTCCCAGGACAGGTACAGCACGGGGTTAGATACAGAGTAAAGCTCCCTCTACACCGTCCCCATCAAACACTCCCAGGACAGGTACAGCACGGGGTTAGATACAGAGCAAAGCTCCCTCTACACCGTCCCCATCAAACACTCCCAGGACAGGTACAGCACGGGGTTAGATACAGAGCAAAGCTCCCTCTACACTGTCCCCATCAAACACACCCAGGACAGGTACAGCACGGGGTTAGATACAGAGTAAAACTCCCCGTGAGCAGTGCAAAATAAGGAGCTTATTAACCCTTGGCTGACGATAAGGAAATAAAAGCCGACACTCGGTTCAATGGAGCTTATGGAGTAGGACCTGGTGTAGAGCGGAGACACCTGGGAGTAAATAGTGGACCAAGAATGATTTAGGCCATGAATATCCCAAGGAAATTGCTCTCTTGCCTATCGAGTATTCCTTATCGTCTATGTTAATTTATGGAGCAGATTTTTTCCTTCTTCACCCGTGCTTTCTAACCGGTGAACTGTACCTCTCATCTGCCAAAGGCACTGTGGCCAATCGGTGCTGCGGGGGGCGGAGTTTTGGGACCTTTTCCATCTCCATGGAGATCACATACTGGGTGACGTCATCTTGCCATGACAACCCTAAAAAGATGCAAGAGACACTGGAGGTCGAGTTAAACAAAAGGAACAGCCTCCGTTAAAGAAGGTTTAAATCATTTGACATGGGGGGTGCGGGGAAGAGGGGGAGAAAAAGGCAGAGAAACATTAATCAACAGAGCAGATAAACCAATGATCATCAATACAAGACAAACACTCACTGATAAATCCAATCAGGAATCCAGGAGAAAATTCTTTACCCAGAGAGTGGACCCCGATACCATAGGGAGTGGTTGAGGCGAATAATGTAGATCCATTTCAGGGGAAAGTCATGAGGGAGCAAGGAATAGAAGGATATGTTGATCTGGGTGAAGTAGGGAGTGAATGGGGAGAGGTTTGGTCCTGTGGGATTGATTTTTTAAGAATTCTTTATTGGGATGTGGGTGTCAATGGCATGGCCAGCATTTGTTGCCCACCCTGAGTGGCTTGCTAGGCCACTTCAGGGGGTCAGTCAAGAGTTGACCACCTTGCTGTGGGTCTGGAGTCACATGTAGGCCAGGCTGGGTAAGGACGGCAGGTTTCCTTTCCTGAGGGGCATTAGTGAGCCAGCCAAGTTTTAACAACAATGGTTTCGTGGCCACCATTACTGAGGCTAGCTTTATATCCCAGATTTATTAATTGAGTTTAAATTCTACCAGCTTCCTTGGCGGGATTTGAATCCAGGTCCTCGGGACATTAGTCAGAGCCTCTGGATTACTAGCCCAGAGACGTTACCACTAACACCACCACCTCCCCACATGTATCCTTTATAACTGAAAGGTTGGAACAGGCACTGATTTTGCTCGATTCTTGTGCGTTCCCTACCTTGTAACATCAGCTGCTTCAACACCTCTTGTAAACGTTGTAGGACAGCCGCTGATATGTCATACTGGGTCCTGGCTGGCTCCATGGTACCCTGGCAGTGCCCGAAGAGTCCGTCTAAATAAAGAAAGAATGCCTTGTTAGTTTTGGTGCTGGGACATTCCTCCTTCTACCCGCCCCCCAACCCCCCACCCCCCACCCCCCACCCCACCCCACCCCCCCCCCCCACCCACACACCCTCCACACCCCCGAGAACCATAGAAAAGTTACGGTGCAGAAAGAGGCCATTCAGCCCATTGTGTCTGTACCAGCCAGAAAAAAAATGATAAAAATCTAGTTGCTTATTTTAAATCCCGCTTTCCAGCACCTGGTCTGTAGCCTTGCAGGTTACAGCGCTTCAGATGCAGATCCAGGTACCGTTTAACTGAGCTGAGCATTTCAGCCTCAACCACCGACTTAGGCCGTGAATTCCAGACACCCACCACCCTCTGGGTGAAAAAGTTTATCCTCATGGCCCCCCCTAACCCTTCTACCAATCAACCTAAATCCATGCCCCCTGGTAGCTGACCCCTCAATCTAGGGGAAACACATCTTTTCTGTCTACCCTATCCAGGCCCCTCAATTTTCTACACCTCAATTAGGTCACCCCTCAACCTCCTCTGTTCTAAAGAAAACAACCCCAGCCTATCCAATCTCTCCTCATAGCTGCAATTTCCAAGCCCTGGCAACATTCTTCTAAATCTCCTCTTACTCTCTCCAGAGCAGTTATGTCCTTCTGTTAATGTGGTGACCAGAACTGTACACAAAATTCCAGCTGTGACCTAACCAGCATTTTATACAGTTTCATCATTACATCCCTGCTTTTGTATTCAATATCTCGCCCAATAACGGAAAGCATTCCATATGCTTTCTTGACTACCTTGACCACCTGTCCTGCCGCCTTCAAGGACCTGTGGACATGCACTCCAAGGTCTCCCACTTCCTCAACCCCTCTCAACAACTTCCCGTTTATTGAGTATTCCCCTGCTTTGTTTGCCCTCCTCAAATGCATTACCTCACACTTTTCCAAATGGAATTCCACTTCTCCGCCCACTCAACCAGACCATTGATATAATCCTGGAGTGGACAGCTATCCTCTTCAGCATCAACTACATATCTAATTTTTGTGTCATCTGCAAATTTCCCAATCATACCTCCCACATTTAAGTCTAAATCATTAATATATACAACAAACAGCAAGGGCACCAACACTGAGCCCTGTGGAACACCTCCAGATACCATTTTTTATTCGCAAAAACATCCATCGACCTTTATTTCCTGTCACTGAGCCAATTTTGGATCCAAACAGCCACCGTCCTCTGTATCCCATGAGATCCCACTTTCCTGACCAGTCTGCCACATGGGACCTTGTCAAATGCCTTACTGAAGTCCATGTAGACAACATCCACTGCACCACCCTCATCAATCCTCCTTGTTGCTTCCTCAAAAAATTCTATTAAGTTAACAAGACACACTCTTCCCCTAACAAAACCACGCTGGCGATCCCTGATCTAAGTTTATCCTGTCTCTCAGAATTGATTCCAATAATTTGCCCACCACTGAAGTCAGACTGACTGGCCTTTAATTTTCTGGCCCATCCCTTGCACCCTTTTTAAATAATGGTACAACGTTCATGGACCTCCAATCCTCTGGTACCTCGCCTGGATCTAATGAGGGTTGGAAAATGATCCTCAGAACATCCACTATTTCCTCCCCGGCTTCCTTTAGCAGCCTGGGATACAATCCATCCGGCCCTGGTGACTTATCCACCTTCAAGATTGTCGGTCCCTCCAGTACTTCCTCTTTCACTATACATAATGTATCTAATATTTCACACTCCTCCTCATTAACTAGAATCTCTGCATCATCCCTCTCCTTAGTGAAGACAGAGACAAAGTACTCATTGAGAACCCTGCCCACATCTTCAACATCAACACACGAGTTACCATGTCTCTGATAGGCCCTACCTTTTCCTTAGTTATTCCCTTGCTCTTAATGTACTGGTAAAACATCTTTGGGTTTTCTTTGATTTTACCTGCTAATATTTCTTCGAATCCTCCCTTTGCTTTCCTAATTTGCATTTTCACTTCACCCCTGTACTTTCTAAATACTGCAGGAAGCTTAAAGGAGTAAAGTCTTTTGTGACTGTCAGAAGCTTTCTTCTTCTGCTTTATCTTGGCCTGTATGCTTCTAGATAACCAGGGGGCTGTAGATTTGGCAGTGCCACCTTTTTTTTTGTGGGGATATGTCTACATTGTGCCCGTAGAATCTTGCTTTTGAATGCCTCCCACTGACTTGACACTGTTTTCCCATCTAGAAGCTGTATTCAGTCCACTCTCGCCGGCTCACCTCTCCTCTTTGTAAAATTTTTCTCCCCCACAATAAGGACTTTCACTCCTGTGCTATTTTGTCTTTTTCCATAACGATGCTAAATCTAATTATATTATGGTCACTATCTCCAAAATGGTCCCCTACTGCTCCTTCATCCACTTGACCAGCTTCATTTCCTGAGACTAAATCTAGAATTGCGCCTCCTCTCGTTGGGCTTGTTACATACTGGCTGATAAAGTTCTCTTGAATGCAGTTCAAGGATTTTGTGCCCTCTCCGCCCTTCACACTGTTCCTATCCCAACTGATATTAGGATAGTTGAAGTCCCCAATGATTACTGCCCTATTGTTTTTGCACTCAGAAATCTAACTACATATTTGCTCTTCTAACTCCCTCTCACTATTTGGGGGTCTATAGTACACACCGAGCAGTGAGGCTGCCCCATTTTTATTTGAGCTCAACCCATATGCTTCATGTGATGCTTCATATAGTACATCATCCCTCCTCAGAGCTGTGATTGATTCTTTAAGCAATAATGCTACACCCCCACCTTTTTTTATTCCCCCCTCTATCCTGCCTGAAAACCCTATATCCAGGGATGTTGAGCTGCCATTTTTGCCCCTCCTTTAGGCAAGTTTCCATTATAGCAGCGAAATCATGTTACCATGTGTCTATCTGCGCCCTCAGCTCATCAGCTTTACCTGCGATACTCCTCACAGTTACACATATACCTCTTAACATTGCCAACTTCCTGTGCTGTACACGTTTTAAACCTGTGCTTCTGTCTTTCAGAGTCACTCACTAATTCTCTGTCTCCTGTTCCCAGCTCTGACTTTGCCCTCAGGTTCCCACCCCACACCGCAACCCCCACCCCCACCCCCCCCCCCCCCCCCACCCCTCCCCCCCCCCACCCCCCCCGCCAATCTAGTTTCAACCACACCTCCCCCTACAGCACCAGCAAATCTCTGTGAGAATATTCGTCCCATTCCTGTTCAGGTGTAGACCGTCCGGCTTGTACAGGTCCCACCTTCCCCAGAACCAATCCCAATGCCCCAGAAATCTGACGCCCTCCATCCTACACCAGCTTTCCAGCCATGTGTTTATTCACTCAATTCTCCTATACTCGTTTGCATGTGGGACTGGGAGTAATCCTGAGATTTCTGCTTTAGAGTTCTTACTTTTCAATCTCCTTCTAGCTCCCTGACGTCTGCTTTCAGGACCTCATTCCCTTTCCTACCTAAGTCATTGGTGCCAACGTGGACCACGACCTGTGGCTGATCACCCTCTGCCACAGCCATGCCCTGCTTCTCCATGACATTCTTGACCCTGGCACCAGGGAGGCACCATACCATCCTGGAGTCATGTCTACGACCACAGAAACACCTGTCTGGTTCCCCTAACCAACAAATCCCCTATCACTATAGCTCTTCCTTCCTTTCTTCCTCTCCTCCAGTAGAACTGAACCACTCATGATGCTTTGACTACCTCAATTTAACACAGGGAGAAACCAAAACATTACAACCAGGGCATCATTCACCAAGCTTAAGGCCCATAGATAGGGGGAAATGGGAGATCAGGTGATGCAGTGGGTAGTGCCCTTGCCCCGAGCCAGGCCCACCCCAGGACTTGATGGCCAAGGAAGGTGTGTTCATAACGTGGCCAAACAGGTCGATTATCAACCTGCAAATCCTTCCAACACACGCCAATGGCAGGGGTTTGGGGGTGTGTGGGGGGGGGGGGGGGGGGGGGAAGATTCTTGGTCAGTCGTGTGATGGAAATATCACTGGAGCCTCTCCCATCACCATCCATAGCTCCAGACTACAATATGTATGTAAAAGCTCCGTGTTGCCAGAGCAACTCAGACTCCGGGTGAGCTGTAACACAACCACTACTAGAATGAAGGAAAGTTTACTCTCAGTCTACACCTTTCATGGCCTCAGGATACGCCAAAGCTCTTTACAGCCAATGATGTACTTTTGAAGTGAAGACACTGCTGTAATTGTAAACATGGCAGTTAACATATGCATAGCAGGACCCCACAGATAGCAATCTGATAGGACCGCACAGGCTCTTTTAAAAGAGCTGTCCAATTTAGCCCCAAGCTCCATAGCCCTGCATGCAAGTCCTCTTCAAGTACACCTCCAATTGGCTTTTGAAAGTTCCTCTAGAATCGGCTTCCTCCACACTTTCAAGGTGGCCTGATCCTCTGTATGAAGTGATGTCTCTCCCTCCACCCACCCCCCCCCCATATGCTTTGATCCTCTTTAATTATTCAATGTACATACAGCAGGCTGTAAGTAACAATCTCCTTCTTAGATTCACAATCCACGTCATAGGTCAACTAATTTAGAATCAATAATAAAAGTGCGCTGTTAAATCCGAATCCATTTTACTCTGCAAGCGGCTGGCTTCGAGGCCAGGAGGACGCTTGCTGGGGACCAGCTCGCCTTTTATCTTAAACCCTTTGTGAAACAGGAGCAATGGCCCAGCTGGAGTACCATGTCTAATTCTGGGCACCACACTGTCATCGTAACGGATCTGTCAGCTTCTGAAAGGCTGTGAGGAACTTGCCCACATCCTCTCAGACACACTTGGGCACTCATCAGGAATACTTAAAGACATCAAAACTTGTTCCTGAGCTAGGGGTAGTGGGATTACCAGCTGCATCCCCACTAGGTAAAGACAAGTTCTCCCTAGCTGCTTCAACCTGCCTTTGTCCCCAACCCTTTTGTGTTTGTAATTTTTTCTCCGGCATTTCCAGCTGGAAGGCTTGCTCTCAGACTTTTTCCTGGAACTCTTTTCCTCCCTCACCTGAAACTCCAACTCCAGCCTTCACTCTTCCAGGCGAATTTTGGCTGAGGTAAACTTGGTCTGTTTCAGGTAAAAGCCAAATACTGCAGATGCTGGAAATCTAATACAATTTAGCCTACTGCATTCGCTGCTCCCAATGCGGTTTCCTCGACATTGGAGAGACCGAACTCATACTGGGTGACCGCTTTGCGGAACACCTTCGGTCTGTCCGCTAGCATGACCCAGACCTCCCTGTCGCTTGCCATTTCAACACTCCACCCTGCTCTCATGCCCACATGTCCGTCCTTGGCCTGCTGCAATGTTCCAATGAAGCTCAACGCAAACTGGAGGAACAGCACCTCATCTTCCGACTAGGCACTTTACAGCCTTCCAGATTTAACATTGAGTTCAACAACTTCAGACCATGAACCCTCTCCTCCCTCTTGACCCCTTTTTAAATAAAATTTAACAATTAAAAGTTATATGTATTTATTCATTGTTTTAAAACCCTTTTTCACCATCCCCCACCATCATCCCACCCAACAAACCCCACCCCCCACCCCCTCTCCTTGATCCTGACACAGCCATCTGTCACTTATTGTGTTTTCACAGAGCACTGACCCTTGTTCTGCTATTGACATGTTCTGCTTTCTTACCTTTATGCCATCAGCACCTTTCAGCAGTCTGTACCATTACCAATCCCTTTGTTTTGTGACCATTACATCTTTGTCAATCTCTCCTCAGCTCCCACCTATCACTGACCTTCGATCTTACTCCCCCTCTTGAAGTTCCATCACATTTCTACTTCTCTTTAGCTCTGAAGAAGTCGTACAGACTCAAAACGTTAACTCTGCTTCTCTCTCCAAAGATGCCGCCAGACCTGCTGCGTTTTTACAGCATTTTCTGTTTTTATTGCTGGTCTGTTTCAGGTTCTATGTGTTCTACCTGTTCCAAACCTGGTGTGAGGTCTGGACGCTCAGCCTCCAGCTCCTCAAGTGTTTGGGGTACCTTGTCCTTACAGGGTAATCTGAGGTAGACTGGGCACTTTTCAGAACTGAAAAATTTGAGCAATAGGTGAATCTAGCTGTTTCACGCTGCTACTACGCAGCAGCAACACGAGTGGTATTCACCACGAACAGGATGCTGCCGTCAAGCCAAAAAGATGTTCTGCCTATCACACAAATGAGTAATGTGGTATGTGAATTTCAGTGCAAGTGTGATGCTGGGTATGTGGGCTGTACGTCCCAAAGACTGGCAGATCGTATCAAACAGCATGTCCCAGCCACTGTTCGCAACGGGCAGGGTGCAGACAGTACCCAACCAGCCCATGCCTACAAAACTCAAAACAGTGTCCAATATTAGATGTGATTCCGCGATTGGACAACACTTGCTAAATAATCCTCAGTGTCCGAAGAATTACACCAACAACCAAGTTGAGATTGTCAGTTGGGCTTGCAGTGTGGCACATTTGTGTGTACTGGAAGCTACATATATTAATACACAGGACCCTGTTCTTTGTAGACAGAAAGAACATGTACACACATTGCACCTGTTTCTGCTAAACAAAATAAGTGACAGCCATTCACTGGTTCATTCCTCAGGGCAATGCCTTGACCAGAGTCAAGCTGCTTGGTTTAAATTTCAAACAATACTTGGCAGTTAATGTCAGTCACCATTAACTGGTGCATTCTCCATGGCAACGCCTCTACCTGAGCCCACTTGCTTACAAATTAGCACTCTTCTCATACCATTTAAAGTTGTTACTTACCCTGACATTGGTATTCTTGAGATTGTTCTGATGAGTGCAAGTCAAAAAGCTTCAACAAAATGTCTTTTCTCAGCAATACTCAAGGCCTGTACTACCAAACAACTATCTACAAAATCTTCAAATTAAACAAAACCAATTACATAGATGTGAGGGGAGAACTGGCTAAGGTTAATTGGGTAAATAGACCAAAAGGTATGGAGGTAAATGAACAAAGAGAGTGGGAGACATTTAAAGAAACAATTCAAAATGTTCAATAAAAATAAATTCCATTGAAAAACAAAAACTCAGTAAGAAATGCCCACCTGTGGCTCACTCAGGAAGTTAAGGATAATATTACATTAAAAGTAGAGGCTTACAATGTTGCCAAAAAAAAAAACAGAAGCAAGTCTGAGGATTGGGAGTGTTTTAGAAACCAGCAGAGGGCCACTAAAAAATTGACTAAAAAAAGGGGGAAAAAAATAGAATGAGAATAAATTAGCCAGGAATATAAAAACAGATCGTAAAGGCTCTTATTAGCATAAGTAAAAGAGTAAATATAGTTAACGTTAGTCCCTAAGCAGCAGAAGCAGGAGGAATTATCATGGGGAATGAGGAGACGGCAGTGGCATTGAGCAGATATTTTTTGTCTGTCTTCACAGTAGAAGGCACAAGTTTCAGACCAGCAACAGACGGTAACCCAGGGGCTAAAAAGCGTAAGGAAATTAATATCAGTAGAAAAGAAGTATTGGAGAAACTTGAGGGGCTAAAATCCAACAAATCCTTGGGGCCTGATGGCTTACACCCTAGGGTTCTAAAAGAGATAGCTGCAGAGATGGTGGATGTGCTATGATTTTCCAAAATTCCTTTGATTCAGGAGCAGTCCCATCGTATTGGAAGTTGGCAAACGTTACACTGCTTTTCAAGAAAGGAGGGAGAGAGAAAACGGTGAACCGCAGGCCAGTTGTTGGGAAAATACTGGAACCTATTATTAAGGAACGCTTAATAATGCACTTGGAAAAGCATAGTATGATTAGAACAAGTCAACACGATTTTACTAAAGGGAAATCCTGTTTGACAAGTTTAGAGTTTTTTGAAGATGTAACTAGTAGGGTAGATGAAGGGGAACCAGATGATGTAATATACCTGGATTTCCAAAAGGCATTCAATAAGGTGCCAAACAAAAAGGTTAATAGGCAAGATAAGGGCTCATGGAATTAGGGATAATATTTTAGCATGGATAGAGGATTTGTTAACTGATAGAAAGCAGAGAGAATGGACATAAACGGGGCATTTCCAAGTTGGTAAAGTGTGACTAGTGGAGTGTGCTGCAAGGATCAGTGCTGGGGCCTCAGCTATTTACAGTTTGTATCAATGACTTAGATGAAGAAACAGAGAGTAAAGAATCAAAGTTTGCTGATGACTCCAAGCTGGTTGGGAAGGTAAGCTGTGGGGAGGACACAGAGAAGCTGCAAAGAGATATAGACAGGTTGAGTGAGTGGGCAACAAGATGGCAGATGGAGCATAATATAGGGAAGTGTGAAGTTATCCACTTTAATCATAATAGAAAGGCAGAAATTTTAAAAAAAGGTATGAAACTTTTAAGTGTTGATGTTCAAAAAGACTTGGGTGTACTCAGACAAAGAATACCGAAATTTAGCATGTAGGTGCAGCAAGTAATTAGGAAGGCAAATGGCATGTTGGCCTTTATTGCAAGGGGGGTTGGAGTACAAGAATAAAGAAGTTTTCTACGGCAGTACAGGGTTTTCTTGAGACCACATCTGGAATACTGTGTGCAGTTTTGGTCTCACATTTAAGAAAGGATATACTTGCATCGGAAGCGGTACAGCAAAGGTTCACTAGATTGGCCGCTGGGATGAGGGGATTGTCTTATGATAAGAGGCTGAGTAAATTGGACTTATATTCTCTGGAGTTCAGAAGAATGAGAGGCGATCTCATTGAAACCTACAAAATTCTTAAAGGGCTTGAAAGGGGTGATGCTGAGAGATCATTTCCATTGGGTTGGGGAATATAAAACACGAGAGCGCAGTCTCAGTATAAGTCAATCATTTAGGGCTGAGATGTGGAGAGATGACTTCAGTCAAGGGTTGTGAATGATTGGAATTCTCTACCCCAGAGGGCTGTGGATGCTCCATTGTTGAATAAATTTAAGGCTGGGACAGACAGATTTTTGGTCTCAGGGAATTATGGGATTTGGGGAGCAGCTAGGTAAATGGAGTTGAAACCCAAGGTCAGCCATGATCATATTGAATGGTGGAGGAGGCTCGATGGGTTGAGTGGTCTACTCCTGCTCCTATTTATTATTTTTTTTTAATTCGGCGTCGCTGGCTAGGCCAGCATTTATTGCCATCTCCAGTTGCCCTTGTTTAGAGGACACTTAAGAGTCAACTGCATTGCTGTGGGTCTGGGGTCACATGTAGGCCAAACCAGGTAAGGACAGCAGACTTCCTTCCCTAAAGGACATTAGTGCACCAGATGGGTTTTTATGACAATCGACAATGATTCAGACTTTTAATTCCAGATTTTTATTGAATTCAAATGCTACCATCTGCCATGGCAAGATTTGAACCCGGGTCCCCAGAGTATTACCGTAGGTCTCTGGATTACAAGTCTCCATCGCCTCCCCTTGCCCTTGTGATCTAGATAGTGGGCATTGAGTTTCGAATTCCCTTGCATCTGGTATGAAACATGGAGACAGACAGTGTTGGCCCATCCTTAAACAATGAGATGTGTGAATTCCACAGCTGGCTGTGAGTTACCCTCATCTATATCCATATTTAGTTGGGTATTCACCAGAGACTTGATACTGTCAATAGTTTAAATACCATAATTCACATGATTTGCAGCAGTTATCTTAACAGTTTTGTGTGTGTCCAACCTTTGAAAGTATTGACTGGAAGTTCATAATACAACATATCCTTTACTGGGCGTGCCAGTAGGGTGTCAATGTATTAGTACAGGTAACAGGAGAATGATTCTTGCTGTAAGGACCCCAGAGTTCATCAAATCATCAAGGATAAATTCCGACTCACTCTTACCCTTAAAAGATGTACGCTTATTAGCAAATCTTATTTGATATCAATTATTAAGAAATTATGGCTAGACATCTGTTTCTCAGTGATATTGGTTGAGGGATGAGTATTGGCCAGGACAACAGGGAGAACTCCCACTCTCTTCCTCAATATAGTGGCCATGGGATCTTTCTCGCCCATGTGGGGGCACTGGGGGGGGCTCAGTTTAATGTCACTCACTGGGACACAGAGCTGGAGAGAGACAGAATGATGGGAATATAGCCCTAACCAAGAACTTTTTCAGCTCAACTATAATGGCCTTGTCTTCTAGAAGTTCAGTGTGGCCTCTGGTCATGGTCTGGAGAAGGGAAGACTGAGAAGCAGCACAATAGCAGTGGCTGGATTTTACAGGGTCCCATATTCCACACCCCTCCCACCCTGGATGCAAATATTTTTTAAAAATTAAATTAATTTACTGGATGTTAGTGTCGCTGGCTGGGCCAGCATTTATTGCCCACCCCTAGTTGCCCCTTGAGAAGGTGGTGGTGAGCTGCCTTCTTGAACTGCTGCAGTCCATGTGGTGTAGGTACACCCACAGTGCTGTTAGGGAGGGAGTTCCAGGATTTTGACCCGGTGACAGTGAAGGAACGGCGATATATTTCCAAATCAGGACGGTGAGTGGCTTTGGAGGGGAACTTCCAGGTGGTGGTGTAAATACGAACATGCATACAAGCTAGGAACAAGAGTAGGTCACTCAGCCCCTCGGGCCTGCTCCGTCATTCAATAAGATCATGGCTGATCTGAATGTGACCTCAACCCCACATTCCCGCCTACCCCCGATAACCTTTCAACCCCCTGTTTATCAAGAATCTATCTAGCTCGGTCTTAAAGCCTCCAAAGACTCTGCTTCCCCAGCGTTTGAAGAGAGAGTTCCAAAAACTCACGACCCTGTGAGAGAAAAATTCTCCTCATTTGTCTTAAACGGGCGACCCCTTATTTTTAAACAGTGACCCCTAGTTCTAGGCTCTCCCGCAACAGGAAACCTCCTCTCCACATCCACCCTGTCGAGATCCCTCAGGATCTTAAAGGTTTCAATCAAGTCGGTCGGGAGCCCGCCCACGAATAAGTCAGCTGCCCTGCAGCCAATGAGCGCTTTACAGGGTATTAGTTGGGGCAGGGCGAGAGTTCCACCCCCAGCTGGGGAGGGGAGTCTGACCTCAGAGGCCCACCGGCCAACGTGATTGGCTGGCAGCTGGGTAATCCCAGCAGCGCCAGGTTCGTGTGGTGGCCACTGCCGGGACTACAGCCAGAACCCAAGGGAGAGCGGGCTAATGGAGGCCGGACTTCAGGCAAGCCTGGGGTATCACCAGGGTCTGACTGGCAAGGGGGGGTGTGGGGGGGGGGTGCTGAGAGAGAGGGGTGGGGAGCTGGGTTAGAGGGGCCAATTCCTATGTTTGTATGACACAGAGTGAAGATAATTGGCTAAAGAACAAAATGAGATGATGGGAATTTATTTATTTATTTACACAGTGAGTTGCTGTGATCTGGAGCATGCTGTTGAAAGAGTGCTGGAAGCAAGTTCAATAGGAACTTTCAAAAGGCAATTAGATAAGCATTTGCGGGGCTATATGGGAAGAGTCGAGTGGGACCAATTGGAAAACCCTCTCAGAGAGCTGGTGCGGACATGATGGGCTGAGTGAGTGGCTGAGTCATTGAGTGTATTTAAGAGCGAGATAGATAGGTTCTTGATTGGTAAGGGGATCAAAGGTTACGGGGAGAAGGCGGGAGAATGGGGTTGAGAAATTTATCAGCCATGATTGAATGGCGGAGCAGACTCGATGGGCCGAATGGCCTAATTTCTGCTCCTATGTCTTATGGTTCTGCTCTTATGGTTATGGCTGCGTGGGAGGGTCAAAGGCAGGTGTATGACCTTGGTGATGGGTGCCTCCAATTGGCACAGGGGACCCCCCCCCAGAGTCCCACCCCCCCACCCCACCCTGTTGTCTGACATCAGCCCCCGCAGTACCTAGTAACCAGGGCTACCTACCTGGCATGGACTTCCTCCATCGCAGGTAAACTGGCGGAGGAGGGACGAGGCACTTAAGTGGCCATTAACTGACCCCTTAAAGGTCTCAACAGGCTCAAGGCAGAGCTGGCCCCCAGTGCTGCCACCACCCCACCCCCCCGCCCCCCCAAATAAAATGGGAGACAGGTCAGGGGGCGGGCAGGTCACGCACTGCACTTCACCAGCCTCCCTACCTTCAAACGCAGCAGGGGAGCATCAAATCCAGCCTGAGCTGTCTAAAATTGGGAATGGGTCAAGTTAGGGCAGACGTAGAGAAAACGTCTCCACTTGTAGGGGAGACTAAAACGAGGGGTCATGAATCAGAGATAGTCACTAATAAAAATAGCGAATTCAGGGGAAATTTCTTTCCTCAGTGTGATGAGAATGTGGAAGATGCTACCTCAGGTGGTTTAGATATATTTAAGAAGCTGGAGGAGGGAGAAAGGAATAGAAGGATATGTTGTTAGGATAAGGGGAGGGGGTGGGGGAGTCTCACGCGGAGCATAAACACAATCGCGGACCAGTTGGGCTGAATGGCTGGTTTCTGTGCTGTGAAATTCTATGTAAAACAAAAACTCTCAGCCAAGTTCAATCAAGTGTCCAAAGGGCAGGAATCAATGATTAGTGGTGACAAATGCTGCTCTTTTACCCCCACCCATTCCCCATATCCCAGGGAACAGAGGTTATTGGATGCTCATTTATCACAACATAACTAACTTAGCTGGCACAGAGATTAGAGGTGGGCCAAATACCAAATCACACAACACAGGGGGACACCATTTGGCCCACCATGTCTGCACTGGCTCTTTGGGAAGAACAGGAGAGTGGGACTAATTGATTAGCCTGTCAAACAGCCCTCCAAATGTTTCCTTCTAAACTTTTTATCTAATTGCCTTTTGAAAGTTCCTACTGAACTTGCTTCCAGCATCCTTTCAAACAGCATGTTCCAGGTCACAACAACTCACTGTGTAAAAACATTCTCATCATCTCATTTTGTTCTTTAGCCAATCATCTTAAATCTGTGTCATACAAACATACGAGTTAGGAGCAAGGGTACATGGGAACATAGGAGCAGAAGTTGGCCATTCAGCCCATTGAGCCGCTGCTCTGCCATTCAATATGATCATGGCTAATCATCCACTTCAATGCCTCCCCCCGCCCCCAACAAAATGATCCACATATCTCTATGTCATTGACATTTCCTCATTCAGGGCTCCTCAGGGTAGTGTCCTCGGCCCAATCATCTTCAGCTGCTTCATCAATGACTTTCCTTCCATCATAAAGTCAGAAGTGGGGATGTTCGCTGATGATTGCACAATGTTCAGCACCATTCACGACTCCTCAGATACTGAAGCAGCCCATGTCCAAATGCAGCAAGACCTGGACAATATCCAGGCTTGGGCTGACAAGTGGCAAGTAACATTCACGCCACACAAGTGTCAGGCAATGACCATCTACAACAAGAGAGAATTTAATCATTGCCCCAGGACATTCAATGGCACTACCAGCACTGAATCCCCCACTACCAACATCCTGGGGATTGGGGATTACCATTGACCAGAAACTGAATTGGACCAGCTATACAAATATTGTGGCCACAAGAGCAGGTCAGAAGCTAGGAATCCCAACTCCCCAAAGCCTGTCCACCATCTACAAGGCACAAGTCAGGAATGTGATGGAATACTCCCCACTTGCAACACTCAAAAAGCCTGACACCATCCAGGACAAAGCAGCCCACTCACTTCACACCCCAGCCATAAACATTCACTCCCTCCACCATTGACGCACAGGAGCAGCAGTGTGTACCATCAACAAGATGCACTGCAGGAACTCACCAAGGCTCCTTAGACAGCACCTTCCAAACCCACGGTCACTACCATCTAGAAGGACAAGGGCAGCAGATAGATGGGAACACCACCACCTGGAATTTCCCCCTCTGAGCCACTCACCATCCTGACTTGGAAATATATCACCATTCCTTCACTGTCGCTCAGTCAAAATCCTGGATCTCCCTTCCTAACAGCACCGTGGGTGTACCTACACCACATGGACTGCAGCGGTTCAAAGCGGCAGCTCACCCCCACCTTCTCAAGGGGCAATTAGGGATGGGCAATAAATGCTGGCCTAGCCAGCAATGCCCAAATACAATGAATGAATTTTTAAAAATTAAAAATCTGTCAACCTCTACTTTAAACATACTCAGTGCCTGAGCTCCCACAGCCCTCTGGGGTACAGAATCCCAAAGATTTATCACCCTCTGAGTAAAGAAATTTCTCCTCGTTTCGGTCCTAAGTGGCTTCCCCTTGTTTTGAAATTGTGTCCCCTGGTTCTAGACTCCCCAGCCAGGGGAAACATCTTATCTCCATCTACCCTTTAAGTGTTTTGTAGGTTTCAATGAGATCACCTCTCATTCTTCGAAACTCTAGAGAATACAGGCCCAGTTTGCCCCAATCTCTCTTCATGAGACAGTCCCACCATCCCAGGAACACATCTGGTGAACCTTTGTTGCACTCCCTCCAGGGCAATAATATCCTTCCTAAGGTAAGGGGACCAAAACTGCACACACTACTCCAGGTGTGGTCTAGCCAAGCCTCTATACAATTGAAGCAAGACTTCACTCCTCCTGTAACCAAATCCTCTTGCGATAAAGGCTAACATTCCATTAGCCTTCCTAACTGTCTGCTGCACCTGCATGTGAGCTTTCACTGACTTATGGACAAGGACACCCAGGTCCCTTTGTAATCTCTTACCATTTAAGAAATACTGTGTCCTATGGTCACTGACCAGATAAACATGGAGATGAGGAGTGGAATCATATAGAACAAATTTTGATCAATTCTGATCACATCTCAAGGAAGGGGCAGAAAAAATGCGACTCCGATAATCCCTGCAGTGTGGGCCCCTGCTTCACGTTAATTAAAGGCCAACTCGCTCAATTCAAAGAGTCAGTAAGAAACTCTTGTGTTTTCCTCCACAACCTTGAAACCCTTTGTTGCATCAAAGAGAGAGAGAGAGAGAGAGAGAGCCATTGACTGTACAATTGTTCATAGAAAGACTTGGCCATTGCCATGGCAACAAAGCGAGCATGCGAATCTCTGGCTCATGAGGCCAGAAGCTGCGTTGCTGGCTGCGAGGGTAGAGTGTGCAACTTATTAAACGTGAGCAGACAGATCACAGGCTGAAGCATGAATTTAAACACTTTCACCAATCCCCCCTCCAAGCGCCTCACAAGCATCTTCCAAAAGGATTCTTTTCCCCCCCTCTTTCTCTCTCTCTCTCTCTCTCTGTCTTAAACTAAGCTGGGCAGGAGGGGAGGTTAAGACAAGTCATTGGGTTTTTTTTTCTTTCAGTTTCACTTCTGATGGTCTCGCATCGAGTACTGCAGCGTGAGTCAACCCCAGTGATGCAGCCACCAGTCACATCACAAGCTCCAGCCAATGCCATCGCAGCTTAAAAAGGGAATGGGAACGTCATAATGTCGACAGCAAGCCCCAGACTCTCTCAGATCATCAGACGCAGGATAAGAAACCACTTCATTGAATATCTGCATGGTGCCCTCCAATAACGTCTCCTACACTGGGAATGGCTCCCCACGTGAACCAACAAAGTTTTAACTCTACGCAATTTGAGTAAGATTGGCAATAATTAACTCCCGCCCCCACCACCTCTATGTTTTCCTCGCAAGGGAAGCAGTGACTTGCGTTTATTAGTGCCACATCATTCCCAGAATGCTTCACCTGTACAGAATCATACAGCAGAGGAGGAGGCCATTCAGCCCATCATACCTATGCCAGCTCTTTGAAAGAACTATCCAATTAGTTCCCCCTCCCCCGACTCGTTCCCCCAGAGCCCTGCAAATTTCTCCAGTTCAACTATTGATCCAATTCCCTTTTGAAAGTTCCTATTGAATCTGCTTCCACCGCCCTTTCAGGCAGCGCCTTCCAGACCACAACAACTCACTGTGTAAAAAAAATTTCAGCTTCCCTCTGGTCCTTTTGCCAATTATGTTAAATCAATGTCCGACCCCTCCTGCTATTGAAAACCGTTTGTGTCAGAAGAGGGTTAATGTGAAATTAGCAAAAAAGACAAACAACGAGGATTCTACCAAAGGCCACCCACTGCAGAAGAGGCTATTGCATGAATACAGAATTCTACACATTGGGAGTGAGGAGGAGATGGGTGTGGGGGGCCTCTGGGAGCGAACAGGAGGAGCTGGGGGTGGGGGGTGCTTCTGGGAACGAACAGGAAGAAACAGGGTCCACTGGGATTCTATACAAAGGGATTAAATCCATCCAAACACTTCATGACCTTTTATCTTTGAGGTACAGCAACTGCTGGAGACAAAGGTAGCCACCAATTTTGTGCACGAGAATTATTTATTTTAGCTGCGAGTGATTGAGGGAAGAAATAATCAACAAGGAATCAGGAGAAGACCCCGGCTTCTCTTCAAAACAGAACCCACAAATCCACCCAGAGAGCCAGAGGGTTAACATTTCATTGGAAATGCCCTTCTAATGACAGAGCATTAACTCCCTTGGTACTACACTGGGTGTGTCAAGAGCATATTTCAACAACAACTTGCATTTATATAATCCCGTTAACACAGTTAAACACCCCAAGGTGCTTCCCAGAAGAGTTATCGGATTCAACTTGAACACTGAGCCACGTAAGGAGATGTAAGGACAGGTGGGAAAGAGCTTGGGTGAGAGGAGTAGATTTTAAGGAGCATCTTAAAGGAGGGGAGAGAGAGAGATGCAAAGAGGTTTAGGGAGGGAATTTGAGATTTCAGGGCCCCGGCAGCTGGAGGTGCCACCACCGATGGAGCAAAAAAATATTGGGAAAGCGGAAGAGGTCAGAGTTAGAGGGGAGCAGGGGTGTTACTGCTCTGCGGGACTGGTGGTTAAGGAGAGGCGAGGCCATGGATGGTTCCGGATTAAGTATCTCATCTTGAAGGTGGTACGTGCGACAATCCCCCAGTGCTTCACTCGAGTGTCAGTTTAGAGGGCAAGTGGGAGAAGGGGGGGTGGAGGGGAGGGTGCGTCTATACAACATGGGGATGGGGAGGAAATAAAAACTGGAAAAGTGTGCGTCAGCACTTTACCCAAAGGATACCATTGAGAAAGATAGAGATTGGGTAAAGTTTGGCCTAGAGGGCGAGAACAATACAGAATTTCAAAGATGGACAGTGGGAGCTGGCAGATAATCAATGGGTCCTCAAATTTTGGCCTTGTCTGGGCACAGTGACCAGGACGAATAAGCAATTTGTAAACGGTTGGGCTGAGCTGTCACGTTATGGTGAAAACTCCTCCTCCTATTGGAATTCATGGGCTGGGCAATGCTGGGCCTCCTGCATGAGGCTTTGTCTGGTGAAAATTCCAACAACCAGGAAAGGGTTAAGAAACGACACTATTTCTACACCCCCCCCCACCACACTCTGACATCTGTGTCCTCACCCCCCCCTACACAGTTCCAACAAAGCTCAACAGAAACGGGAGGAACAGCTCCTCATCTTCAACTGAGCACTTTACAACCTCCTGGGCTCAACAGGAAGTTCAAAAATTTAAGGTCAGAACCTTTGCTCCCATTTTTCCCTCAGACAGCAGATGGTTGATACTTGCGCTGTTGCCATTTACACCTCCTCTAAATCCATCTTTTGTTTCTTTACTCGTCCAATTAACAACTCCTTTTTCACTATCACCCCTTTTGTTATTTAACCTCTCCTGCATTTCACACTAACACAGAACTTCCAAAGTGCTCAAGTCTCCAACTCCCCTCTTGCCCTCCCTTTGCGTTTGTGTAAAACTTGTCACATCTCTAGATAATCTGCGGGGGAGGTGGGGGTGTGGATGCAGTGGTGTAGTGGGTAGTACTGTGACCGGACTAGTAATCCAGAGGCCCAAACTAAAGCTCTGGGGACAAGAGTTCAATTAATAAACCTGGAGTATGAAAGCTAGACTCAGTAATGGTGACCATGAAACGATCAATTGTAATAACCCACCTGGCTCGCTAATGTCCTTTAGGGAAGGAAATCTGCATTCCTTACCTGGTCTGGCCTACATGTGACTCCAGACCCACAGCCACATGGTTAACTTTTAACTGGCCCGTGAAATGGCCCAGCAAGTGACTCCGTAACGTGAGCGGGCTGATTAATAATCTTGTTGTAAAAGGACATTTAGGGATGAGTGACCACAATAAGATAGAATTTTACTTTATGTTTGAAAGTGAGGTAGTTCACTCTGAAGCAAGGGTGTTAAAGTTGAATAAAGGAAATTGTGAAGGCATGAGGGACAAATTGGCTGAGGTGGATTGAGAACATACATTAAAAGGTATGACTTCACATAGGCAATGGATAGTCTTCAAAGAACTATTACATAGCTTACAGCACCTATACATTCCTTAAAGGTGCAAAACCCAAAAAAGTCAGTCAACTGTGACTGACAAAGGAAGTTAAGGATTGTATAAGATTAAAAGAAAAGGATTATAAAATTATCAGAAGTAGTAGTAAACCTGAGGATTGGGAGGTTTTTAAGAATACAGGAAAGGATGACCAAGAAACTGGTAAAGGGAGAATAGAATATGAATGCAATCTAGCAAAAAATCATAAAATTGGATCAAAAAAGCTTCTGCAGGTTGTAAAAAGGAAGCATTTGGCTAAGACAAATGTGGGTCCATTGCAGGCAGTCAGGAGAATCCATAATGGGGAATAGAGAAATGGGAGAGAAGCTAAATGATTCTTTCGTGTCTGTTTTCACTGAGGAAGATACAGAAAATCTTCCAGATTTAGAGATCCAAGGGACTAAAGAGAGTGAGGAATTGAAGAAAATTAGTATAAGAAAGAAGGTTGTATTGGAGAAATTAATGGGACTGAAAGTTGATAAGGGCTGATATCCTGTAACCCAGAGTGTTGAAAGAGGTTGCTATAGAGATAGTGGATGCATTGGTGATCATTTTCCAAAATTTCATAGATTCTGGAATGGTTCCTGACGATTGGAATGTAGCAAATGTCACCCACTGCTTAAGGGAGGGAGAGAGAGAGAGAAAAAAACAGGGAACTACAGGCCTGTTAGCCTTACATCAGTAGTAGAAAAAAAACCTAGAATCTATTATAAAGGATGTGATAAATGGGTACTTGGATAATCATGATCTGATTGGGCATAGTCAGCATGGATTTGCAAATGGGAAATCATGTTTGACGAACTTGGAGTTTTTTTTTGAGGACGTTACTAACAAAATTGATAAAGAATCGATGGACGTGGTATCCTTGGATTTTCAGAAGGGTTTTGATTAAATCTCCCACAGCAAATTGATTAGCAAAATAAAAGCACATGAGATGGGAGGCAATATACTGGCAAGGATTAAGGATTGGTTAACAGGCAGAAAACAATAGGAATAAAGGGGTCATTTTCGCACTGGCAGGCTGTACTTGGGCCCCAGCTGTGCACAATATATGTCAATGATTTGGATGTGGGGACCAAATGTAATATTTTTAAGTTCACAGATGATACAAAGTTAGGCAGGAATGTAAAAACAAAAAAACTGCGGATGCTGGAAATCCCAGTTTACATTTGGTCTCTCCAATATAGAGGAGACCAAACTGGGCGACCGCTTTGCAGAACACCTGCGGTCTGTCCACAAGAATGACCCAAACCTCCCTGTCACTTGCCATTTTAACACTCCACCCTGCTCTCTTGCCCACATGTCTGTCCTTGGCTTGCTGCATTGCTCCAGTGAAGCCCAACGCAAACTGGAGGAACAGCACCTCATCTTCCGACTAGGCACTTTACAGCCTTCCGGACTGAATATTGAATTCAACAACTTTAGGTCTTGAACTCTCTCCTCCATCCCCACCCCCTTTCTGTTTCTTCCCCTTTCCTTTTGTTTTTTCCAATAAATTATATAGATTTTTCTTTTCCCACCTATTTCCATTATTTTTAAATATTTTTAAATCTTTTATGCTCCCCCCACCCCCACTAGAGCTATACCTTGAGTGCCCTACCATCCATTCTTAATTAGCACATTCGTTTAGATAATCACACACACACGTTCACACACACACACACAGACAAACACACACACAGACACACACACACACACACGTACACACACACACACACTTATATTTCACCCCTTCCTGGGATTCACCTAGTTCTGCTGAAGGGTCATGAGGACTCGAAACGTCAACTCTTTTCTTCTCCGCCGATGCTGCCAGACCTGCTGAGTTTTTCCAGGTAATTCTGTTTTTGTTTTGGCAGGAATGTGTCTTGTGAGGAAGATATAAAGCAGCTAGAGGTGCAGCAGACAGTTAGGAAGGCTAATGGAATGTTAGCCTTTATCGCAAGAGGATTGAATACAGGAGCAGTGAAGTCTTGCTTCAATTGTATCGAAGCTTGGTTAGACCACATCCGGTTTTGATCCCCTTACCTCAGAAAGGATGTTATTGCCACAGAGGGAAGACAATGAAGATTCACCAGGCTTGTTTCAGGGATGGTGGGACTGTCTTATGAAGAGAGATTGGGCAAACCCGGCCTGTATTCTCTAGAGTTTCGAAGAATGAGAGGTGATCTCTTTGAAACCTACAAAATACTTAAAGGGATTGACAGAGTAGATGCAAGTAAGATGTTTCCTCTGGCTGGAGAGTCTAGAACCAGGGGGCACAATTTCAAAATAAGGGGGAAACCACTTAGGACCGAGATGAGGAGGAATTTCTTTACTCAGAGGGTTGTGAATCTTTGGAATTCTCTACCCCAAAGGGCCGTGAAAGCTCAGTCACTGAGTATGTTTAAGGCAGAGATTGACAGATTTCTGATTAACAATAACGTAAAGGGCTATGGGGATAGTGTGGGTAAAAGGCATTAATGTGTTCGATCAGCCATGATCGTATTGAATGGCCTTCTCCTGCTCCTCTGTTCCAGGGCAATTAGGGATGGGCAACAAATGCTGGCCTTGCCATTGATGTCCACATCCAATGAAAGAATAAAGGAAACTATTCCCAGTTCTGATGAAAGGTCATCGACCTGAAATACTAACTCGGTATCTCTCCACAGATGCTGCCTGACTTGCTGAGTATTTCCAGCGTTTACCCATTTAAGCACAGGCTGAAAATTACACTTCATGCCAAATCACTCTCCTGTTTCTGGGCTAATTAGTAAGTATGCAGATGACACTAAGGTTGGAGGAGCTGCAGATAGTGGAGAGGATTGTCAAAAGATACATCGGGATATGGATCGGTTGGAGACTTGGGCGGAGAAATGGCAGATGGAGTTTAATCTGGACAAATGCGGGGTAATGCATTTTGGAACCCTTAAGTGCATCGACGGGCAGAGGGATCTGGGGGTACAGGTCCACAGGTCACTGAAAGTGACAACGCAGGTGGATAAGGTAGTCAGGAAGGCATATGGCATGCTTGCCTTCATCAGCAGGGGTATTGAGTATAAAAGCTGGGAAGTCATGCTGCAGCTGTATAGAACCTTGGTTAGGTTACACTTGGAATATTGTGTGCAATTCTGGTTGCCACATTACCAGAAGGATATGGAGGCTTTGGAGAGGGTGCAGAGGAGGTTTACCAGGATGCTGCCTGGTCTAGAGATTATTAGCTATGAGGAGAGTTTGGAGAAACTCGGATTGTTCTCACTAGAGCGACGGAGATTGAGGGGCGACTTGATAGAAGCTTACAAAATTATGAGTGGCATGGACAGAGTAGATAGTCAGAAGCTTTATCCCAGGGTGGAAGAGTCAATTACTAGGGGACATAGATTTAAGGTGAGAGGAGAAAACTATAGAGGAGATGTGTGGGGTAAGTTTTTGACGCAGAGGGTAGCGAGTGTCTGGAATTTGCTGCCAGAGGAAGTGGTGGAAGCAGGTACGATAGTGGTGTTTTAGAGGCAGCTTGACAAATACATGAATAGGATGGGAATAGAGGGATACGGACCCCGGAAGTGCAAAACGTTTTAGTTTGACAGGCAATATGATTGGCGCAGGCTTGGAGGGCTGAAGGGCCTGTTCCTGTGCTATACTTTTCTTTGTTCTCAGCTTCTGATAGGCAGGAAATTTGTTCTTTCTTCCTCCCTGTCTGTTCGTCCATTCCCCTCTTCAACTCCCCCCATCCCAACCCCATTTCATAGAGAAAAAATTCCCAATCCTCATTCCTTTGTATCTTCAACCTGTTTTTTGTGCACCTTTCAAGCCTCTCCCTGTGGATGACACACTTTAAAGAGGCTGTTACGATGAAAGTTAATTAGAAGTTAAGCTGGATCAGGAGGAGAGCTGCCACTTCCACCCACACACACACAGCCTTGAAGGGTGGTGATTGAGGGGAGGGAAAACAGAGTGAGTCAGTCACTGAATATATTTCTCCCACACACTGGAAAAATTCGTCACTTCAACGTTTCAAGTCCTCCGAAAACGCACAGGGTCGAACCAGAGGGGGCCGAGATTGTTAAAGCACCTCAGCATACTGATTCAGTGACCACACCCCACCCCCCCACCCCCCAACCCCCCCACCCCTACCCCCCACCTTCATCAAACACCATTCAGTTGCATTGCTCACATTGTAAATCAGTTCAAACACGGGCAAGGAAACCTCCTGCTGATTCCCACCTACTGCCCTCATTCAGATGATGAATCAGTGCACTTCCATGTTGGACATCGCTTGGAGGAAGCACTGAGGGCAGCAAGGGTGCAGAATGTACTCTGGGTGGTGGATTTCAATGTCCATCACCAAGAGTGGCTCAGGAGCAGCACTACTGACTGAGCTGGCTGAGTCCTGAAGGGCATAGCTACTAGACAGGGCCTGTGGCAGGTAGTGAGTGAACCAACGAGACAGAAAACCATATTTGACCTTGTCCTCACCAATCTACCTGTCACAGATGCATCTGTCCATAACTGTATCAATAGGAGTGACCACTGCACAGTCATTGTGGAGACAAAGTCCCACCTTCACATTGAGGATACCCTCCATCGTGTTGGGTGACAGTACCACTGTGCTAAATGGGATAGATTTTGAACAGATCTAGCAAATCAAGACTGGGCATCCATGAGTCACTGTGGGCCATCAGCAGCAGCAGAATTGTACTCGAACACAATCTGTAACCTCGTGGTCTGGCATATCCCCCACTCTACCATTACCATCAAGCCAGGGGATCAACCCTGGTTCAATGAAGAGTGCAGGAGGACATGCCAGGAACAGCACCAGGCATTCTGAAAAATGAGGTGTCAACCTAGTGAAGATACAACACAGGACTACTTGTGTGCCAAACAACATAAGCAGCAAGTGATAGACAGAGCTAATCGATCCCACAACCAACGGATCAGATCTAAGCTCTGCAGTCCTGAAACATCCAGTCGTGAATGGCGGTGGACAATTAAACAGGAGAAGGCTCCAAAGTCCCATCCTCAAATTATGTCACCTCATGTGATATCAAGAAACAGCTGAAGGCACTGGATACTGCAAAGGCTATGGGCCCTGACAATATTCCAGCAATAGTACTGAAGACTTGTGCTCCAGAACTTGCTGCGCCCCTAGCCAAGCTGTTCCAGTACAGCTACAACACTGGCATCTACCCGGCTATGTGGAAAATTGCCCAGGTATGTCCTGGACACAAAAAGCAGGACAAATCCAACCCGGCCAATTACCACCCCATCAGAATACTCTCGATCATCAGTGAAGTGATGGAAGGGATCATCAACAGTGCTATCAGGCGATACTTGTTTAGCAATAACCTGCTCACTGATGCCCAATTTGGGTTCCGCCAGGGTCACTCAGCTCCTGACCTCATTACAGTCTTAGTCCAAACATGGACAAAAGAGCTGAGCTCCTGAGGTGAGGTGAGAGTGACTGCCCTTGACATCAAGGCAGCATTTGACTGAATGTGGCATCAACCAGCCCAAGCAAAACCAAAGTCAATGGGAATCAGGGGGAAATCTCTCTGCTGGATGGAGTCACACCTAGCGCAAAGGAAGATGGTTGTGGTTGTTGGAGGTCAGTCATCTCAGCTCCAGGACATCACTGTAGGAGTTCCTCAGGGTAGTGTCCTAGGCCCAGCCATCTTCAGCTGATTCATCAATGACCTTCCTTCCATCATAAGATCAGAAGCAGGGATGTTTGCACATTGTTCAGCACCATTTGCGACTCCTCAGATACTGAAGTAGTCTATGCCCATATGTAGCAAGAACTGGACAATATCCAGGTTTAGGCTGGTAACTGGCCAGGAACATTCATGCCACACAAGTGCCAGGAAATGACCATCTCCAAAAAGAAAGAATCCAGCCACCTCTCCTCCAATGGCATTACCATCACTGAATCCCCCATGATCAACATTCTGGGGGTTACCATTGACCAGGAACTGAATTGGACTAGCCATATAAATACTTTGGCTAGAAAAACAGGTCAGAGGTTAGGAATCGTGCAATGAGTGACTCACCTCCTGACTCCCCAAAGCCTGTCCACCATCTACAAGGCACAAGTCAGGAGTGTGATGGAATACTCCCCACTTGCCTGGATGAGTGCAGCTCCTACAACACTCAAGAAGCTTGACATTGTCCAGGACAAAGCAGCCCACTTGATTGGCACCACATCCACAAACATTCACTCCCTCCACCAGCAGTAGCAGCAGTGTGTACCATCTACAAGACACACTGCAGGAATTCACCAAGGCTCCTTTAACAGTACCTTCCAAACCCGTGACTTCTACCATCTAGAAGGACAAGGGTAGCAGATAGATGGGAACACCACAATCTACAAGTTCCCCTCCTAGTCACTCACCAACCTGACATGGAAATATATCTCCGTTCCTTCACTGTCGCTGGGTCAAAATCCTGGACCTCCCTCCCTAACAGCACTGTGGGTGTACCTACACCACACGGACTGCAGCGGTTCAAGACAGCTCGAGAATGATTAGGGACGAGCAATTAACACTGTCCTAGCCAGAAATGCCCACATCCCACAATGAGTTAAAACATAAAATAGCAATGCACATTCAGACTGATTAACATCAGGGAGTGAGGGGTCATTTCGCAATCACTTCTTATTTCTGTGGAATCAGAGATTGCTGAAGAATCAGAGCAATATCTCCATCACTTACCTCTGGTCCCACAGACCAAATCTGGCCTGTGTGTTAAGATCTTAATGTGCATCGCGTTCGATTCTGTCCCAATCCAGCTCCCTTGGGAATGGGTGCACAACATCAACTTTCAAGACAACTGATTCCTAATTAACACTGAACAACGGAAACACCTCAAACGGACAAACATAACATAATGTAACTGCAGTATTCTCACTCTGTATCCATGCTGTACCTGTCCTGGGAGTGTTTGATGGGGACGGTGTAGAGGGAGCTATTCTCTGTATCTAATCCCTTGCTGTACCTGTCCTGGGAGTGTTTGATGGGGACAGTGTAGAGGGAGTTTTACTCTGTATCTAATCTCTTGCTGTACCTGTCCTGGGAGTGTTTGATGGGGACATTGTAGAGGGAGCTTTACTCTGTATCTAACCCCGTGTGGTACCTGTCCTGGGAGTGCTTGATGGGGACAGTGTAGAGGGAGCTTTACTCTGTATCTAACCCCATGCTGTACCTGTCCTGGGAGTGTTTGATGGGGACAGTGTAGAGGGAGTTTTACTCTGTATCTAACCCCGTGCTGTACCTGTCCTGGGAGTGTTTGATGGGGACGGTGTAGAGGGAGCTTTACTCTGTATCTAACCCCGTGCTGTACCTGTCCTGGGAGTGTTTGATGGGGACAGTGTAGATGGAGTTTTACTCTGTACCTAACCCCGTGCTGTACCTGTCCTGGGAGTGTTTGATGGGGACAGTGTAGAGTGAGCTTTACTCTGTATCTAACCCCGTGCTGTACCTGTCCTGGGAGTGTTTGATGGGGACAGTGTACAGGGAGTTTTACTCTGTACCTAACCCCGTGCTGTACCTGTCCTGGGAGTGTTTGATGGGGACAGTGTAGAGTGAGCTTTACTCTGTATCTAACCCCGTGCTGTACCTGTCCTGGGAGTGTTTGATGGGGACAGTGTAGAGGGAGCCATTCTCTGTATCTAACCCCGTGCGGTACCTGTTCTGGGGTGTTTGATGGGGACAGTGTAGAGGGAGCTTTACTCTGTATCTAACGCCATGCTGTACCTGTCCTGGGAGTGTTTGATGGGGACAGTGTACAGGGAGTTTTACTCTGTATCTAACCCCGTGCTGTACCTGTCCTGGGAGTGTTTGATGGGGACAGTGTAGAGGGAGCTTTACTCTGTATCTAACCCCGTGCTGTACCTGTCCTGGGAGTGTTTGATGGGGACAGTGTAGATGGAGATTTACTCTGTATCTAACTCTGTGCTGTACCTGTCCTGGGAGTGTTTGATGGGGACAGTGTAGAGGGAGTTTTACTCTGTATCTAACCCCGTGCTGTACCTGTCCTGGGAGTGTTTGATGGGGACAGTGTAGAGGGAACTTTACTCTGTATCTAACCCCATGCTGTACCTGTCCTGGGAGTGTTTGATGGGGACAGTGTAGAGGGAACTTTACTCTGTATCTAACCCCATGCTGTACCTGTCCTGGGTGTGTTTGATGGGGACAGTGTAGAGGGAGCTTTAGTTCGAGTCTAACAAGCACAAGAAGAAAATAAATAAACTAACAAGGAGAAATCGCAATTCCAATCTTTAACAGTAGGAATCAGGACTTACCATTCACACAGTGCTCCTCATGTGAGCAGAGCCTCTCTTCAAACAGACAGCCTTCAAAATAAGAGAGAGAAATATCAAACAAGCTCGAATATTAGAATTTCTATTACAACAGTCTTCAAGAACTACTCAATATTGCAAACGACAGGCCTCCAGGCAACCCAGTGCCTAGCAACGGGACCATAGCAACCGCTCAGGATCTGACCACTTCACAGGAACAGCGCCAAGAATTCACTGAAGAGTCCACACCAATGTTTGCACAGAACACAACCAGCAGAATTACAGAGTTGGAGTTTGGAGCTGTAAACAAAACCTGACATCCCCCATCCCCCAGCCTGATTCATTTCACATGGTCCCGTCTCCCTCCAGAGGCCAACTGCCAGGTAACCATCTTTGCGAGGTTCACCGTCGCTCAGCTGGTGGCTCATACATGGGCCAGGAGGTCATTGGGGGTGGGGTGGGGGGTAAAGACCCTGCCCCAAGGACTTCAGCACATAATTGAGATCGACCCTCCCAGTGCAGTACTGGGAGAGTGCAGCACTGTTGGAGGTACCATCTTTCAGGCAAGGCCAATCCCAGGCCTTGTCTGCCCCCTCAGATGGACGTAAAAGACCAAGGCCGCTATTTCGAAGAACAGGAGGGGCAGTTCCCCCATGCGTACTGGGCCAATATTTATCCCTCAACCATTATCGTTAAGAAAGTAAATTATTTGGTCAGTGTGGTTAGCGGAACCTTGCTATACAAAAATTAGTTGCCATGTTTCCCTACATCGTAACTTCAAAAGTATTTAATTGGCGGTGAGGTGTCCTGAAGTCATCAAAGGCGCTATAGAAATGCAATTTCTTTTTCGTTTTTAACTGAGCATTTATGTTTGCCGCAGGTCTGGGTAGGGGTGGGGGGCGGAGTTTGATCAGCTCGGACACAGTCTCATGACTCCGAGAACACATGTGTACACAGATGCTGCTGGGAGAGGAGGTAGGTCCTGCATGCATCACCTGCCCTTTCCTCACACAGTTCAGTAGCCTTCCCAAAACTGACTGATCACTGGAGTGAGATACTGGGCGTATCGACATCTGAATAGCCGCACCTCAGCATCAATCACAGTTCAGCCAAAACTCTGCTACTCAGTCCCATGGGAAGACGGTGCCATAGTGGTAATGTTACTGGACTGGTAATCCAGCAGTCCAGGCTAAATTTAATTAATAAATCTAGAAGATATAGCTTGTCTCAATAATGGTGACCACGAAACTGTCGTTTGTTGTAAAAAAACCATCTGGTTCACTAATGCCCTTTAGGGAAGGAAATCTGCTGTCTTTACCTGGTCTGGCCTACAGTGATCATTGTATTGTATGTTTTAGGGTGATGATAGAAAAGGACGATAGACAATCCAGAGTAAGAATAATTAACTGGACAAGAGCTGACTTCGATGGGGCAAGAACGGAGCTGGGCCAGATAGACTGGAATGAAAGATTGGCGGGAAAAACTGCAGCTGAACAATGGGCTACCTCAAAAAAAGAATTGGTTCAGGCACAGTCAAGGTATATTCCCTCAAAAGGGAAAAGGTAGGACAAACAAATCCCTGGATGGAAAAGGAGATAGAGATTAAGATAAACAAAAAAAAAGTGTCACAGGTGTCATGTAGAAAATGCAATTGAGAATCAAGAGGATACAGAAGGTCCAGAGGGGAGGTGAAAAAGCATGTTAGAGAAGCGAAGAGAGATTATGAGAAAAGACTGGCAGCCAATATAAAGAGGAATCCCAAAGTCTTCTATAGGCATATAAATAGTAAAAGGGTGGTAAAAGGAGTAAGGCCGATTAGGGACCCAAAAGGGAATTTACACATGGACAAAGGGGCCATGGCTGAGGTATTAAATAAATACTTTGCATCCGTCTTTAACAAGGAGGTAGACGCTACCCAGGCCATGGTGACAGATGAGGAAACTCTGTCACTAGAAGGGTTCAAAATTGACAAGTTATTAGTATTGAATAGGCTGGGCTTGTTGGTACTTGAGGTTGACAAGACACCAGGACCGAGTGAAATGCATCCAAGGATATTGAAGGAAGTGAGAGTAGAAATTGCAGGGGCACTGGCCCTAAGTTTTCAGTGTTCTCTAGACTCAGGGGAGGTGCCAGAGGACTGGAGAATTGCGAATGTTACACCCTTGTTCAAAAAGGGATAAGCCCAGCAATTATAGACCTGTCAGTTTAACTTCAGTGGTGAACAAAATTTCAGAAACAATTATTCGGGATAGAATTAGTGGTCACATGGAAAAATACGGGTTGATAATGAAGAGCCAACATGGATTTCTAAAGGGGAAATCGTGTTTATCTAACTTGCTGGGGTTTTTTGAAGAGGTAACAGAGAAGGTCGATGAGGGTAATGCTGTTGATGTGGTGTACATGGACTTTCCAAAGGTATTTGACACAGTCCCACACAACAGGCTTGTGAGAAAAGTTATTGCTCATAAAATAAAAGGGACAGTAGCAACAGGGATACAAAATTGCCTGAAAAATAGGAAGCAGTAACGGTCAATGGATATTTTTTGGGTTGGAGGGAGGTTTGTAGTGGAGTTCCCCAGGGGTCGGTATTGGGACTCTTGCTTTTCCTGATATACATTAATGATCTAGATCTTGGTGTGTAGGGGACAATTTCAAAGTTTCAGGATGATACAAAGCTTGGGAGTGTTATGAACTGCAAAGAGGATGGTGTGGAACTTCAAGAGGACATAGACAAGTTGGTGGAGTGGGCTGATAAAGTTCAATGCAGAGAAGTTTTCTTTTATTCATTCACAGGATGTGGGCATCGCTGGCTGAGCCAGCGTTTATTGCCCATCCCTAGTTGCCCTTGAGAAGGTGGTGGTGAGCTGCCTTCTTGAGCCGCTGCAGTCCATGTGGTGTAGGTACACCCACAGTGCTGTTAGGGAGGGAGTTCCAGGATTTTGACCCAGTGACAGTGAAGGAACGGTGATATATTTCCAAGTGAGTGACTTGGAGGGTAACTTCCAGGGGGTGGTGTTCCCAACTATCTGCTGCCCTCGTCCTTCCAGGTGTCAGCGGTCCTGGGTTTGGAAGGTGCTGTCTAAGGAGCCTTGGTGAATTCCAAGTGTGAGGTTTTGCATTTCGGTAGGAAGAACATGGGCAGACAATATAAAATAAGGGGTGAAATTTTGAAGGGGGTGCGGGAGCAGAAATACTTGGATGTATAGGTGCATAGATCATTGAAGGTAGCAAGACAGGTGGAGAGAGCAGTTAATAATGCATCTAGTATCCTGGGCTTTATTAATAGGGGCTTAGAGTACAAGAGCAGGGAAGCTATGCTGAATTTATATAAGATTCTCATTAGACCTCAGCTGGAGTATTGTGAAGTAATCTGGGCGCCACACCAAAGGAAGGATGTGAATACATTGGAGAGAGTGCAGAGGAGGTTTATGAGAATGGTTCCAGGGGTAAGAAACTTCAGCTATAAGGATAGATTGGAGAGGTTGGGACTGTTCTGCTTGGAGCGAAGGTGGCTAAGAGGAGATTTGATAAAGATGTTCCAAATCATGAGGGGGCTGGACAGAGTAGATAGAGAGAAGCTGTTCCTGTTCGTAAAAGGATCAAGAACGAGAGGGCACAGATTTAAAGTGATTTGCAAAAGCAGCAAAAGTGACGAGAGAAAAAACTTATTCACACAGCGAGTGGTTCGGGTCTGGAGTGCATTGCCTGGAAGTGTGGTGGAGGCAGGTTCAATCGAGGCATTCAAGAGGGCATTAGATGATTATTTGAATAGAAACAATGAGCAAGGGTACGGGGAAAAGGGAGGGCAATGGCACTAGGTCACAAAGCTCATTTGGAGAGCTGGTGCAGACATGATGGGCCGAATGGCCTCCTTCTGTGCCATTAAAATTATGTGACTATGTGATACATGTGACTCCAGATCCACAGCAATGTGGTTGACTCTTAACTGCCCCTCTGAAATGGCTGAGCAAGCCACTCAGTTCAAGGGCAATTAGGGTTGGCAATAGGTGACACCCACGTCCCATGATAGGATAAATAAAAATCCTCTACAATTGCACTTGCTGACCTACATTGGCTCCTGTGCCAGCAATGTCTCATTTTAACCCTCCTTATTGTCATGTTCAAGAATACCTGCTTTGCCCCTCCTATCTCTGCAACCTCCACCAACTCTACCACCCTCCGAAACATCTGCAACCTCTTGAACATTTCCAGATTTCCATCGCTCCACCACTGTGGCTGGACCGCAAGTTCTGGAATTCCCTCCCTAAACCTTTCCCCATCTCTCTCATCCTTTAAGATGCTCCTTAAAACCTCCCTGTTGACCAGGCTATTGATCACCTGTCCCAAGCATCTCCTTATTTGTGATGTTTTAATACAGGTGCTACATAAATACAAGTTGATGATGGTGTTTCAGAGGAGAAGTGGAGAAAGTGTTGAAGATTAATGATCGGAGTGTTTTTTCCTGTTTCAACAGTAGAGTCAATGAAGTAATTTAAACAAATGAACATTGTTTTATAAATCATCTTCTGGAAACCTCTCTTTCTTTAAAAAAAAACGTTTTATTTTTAACCTCAAGTAATCAGAGCTAAAACTAATTCACTAACTCCCCCACACGAAATTGAAATAATATGTCAGACTGGCATCTAATAAAGCAGAAGTGGGTGAGCAAGGCAGACAGGCAGAGAGGGAGCGAGAGATACAATCAATCTGCAGTCCTCCAGGGGCCTGAGCTGCAAGTCTGTGACTCATCTCTCCCAACCCAGAAACTCATTTATTCACACTGTCCTTTCCCATATGATTTTATTTTAAATTTCCAAAGAGGAGAATCAGTGCAAAATTAAAAACGGAATTATCGCACTTGACGTAGGCATTGAGAGAGAGAGAGAGACACACACACAAAAATTCTGCAGTCCTTAACTGGATGAAAGCAGCTCAGTAAAATCTGAGAGAATGATAGTCACCCTGCTCTGATTATATTAGATCTGATATTTTAATACATGTATATCTGGATGCTTGTCTAATCAACTCTTAATGAATTCTCAGCCCACAGAGTGAATTATAAAATGTGGACATCACATCAAATTACATTGAATTTTACAGCACAGAAACAGGCCATTTGGCCCAACTGGTCCATGCAAGATGTTTATGCTCCACTTCAGCCTCCTCCCGCACCTTCCTCACCTATTCCATCGGCAGAGTCTTCTGTTCCTTTCTCCCTCATGTGTTTATCAGGCTTCCCCCTTAAATGTATCCACACGGTTTGCCTCACCTACTCCCTGTGGTAGTGCACTCCACATTCTCACCACACCCTGGATAGCGAAGTTCCTCCAAGATGCCTTACAGTGTGAGGCATCAGCCCTTCTACCCTGTCTCAGATCTCTCCAATTAATCACGTTCCTCTGCCCTCTCCCTAACTCCGTTCCATTCTCTCTCTCCCCGATACGTGCCTACTTCTCTTTGAAAAGCTCCTGCAGACTTAGCTCCCAAAACTCTGTTCCTGGTCAGCCATTCCACATACTAACAGCACTCAGTAAAACCAAAAACATTCTCCCAGTCTCTCCCCTCGTAATTATGGTGACAGTTTTCAACTCATTCCCACTTATTAACACCCACCATCAACTGAAAATAGTTCCTTTATCAAAAGGGGAAAAAAAAGCTTCAAATTTCTCGCACTAAGGAACTTGCATTTATATAGTGCCTTTAACAACCTCAGTCCATCTCAAGGAGTATTACAGCCAACCAAGTGCTTCTGAAGTTTAGTCACTGTCATAATGTCAGAAACTTGGCAGCCAATTTGCACGCAGCAAACTCCCACAAACAGCGAATGAGTTAACGATCAGAGAAACTGCTTTGGCAATGTCGGTTGATTGAGGGCCAAATATTGAAAAAGGACGCCAGGAAAAATTCCTGGGTTCACTCTGAAATATTGGAAAAGCGGCCATGAGGTCTTTTACGTTCACTGGAGGGTGCAGACGGCTTCCCACTTTAACGTCTCTTTTCAAAGGCTCCCTCAGTTAGTCACTTGGTCGTACAGAGGTTGAGCTTTGCTGAAAGAGGAGACATTTTGTCAATTCAGGACATTTCGCAAGAAAGTACCAAATTGCAAAGGGTACCACAGTTGCGTGCAGTATGAATTGTTGCACCCTTTACAATTTGGTATTCTTGTGAATTGTCCTAATGAGTGCAAGAGAAAAAACTTTGACAAAATGTCTCTTTTCTACACATCACCCAGAGGATGGGAGGATTGCACATCAGTCTCCCATGACAGCTTGAACAGCACCGACACTGAAGGGACAGCACTCAAAAGGCTGACTGGTCTATTCTCGTTATTCGCTTCTACTCAGCCCTGTGGCAGCTCGACACAAAATCACCTGCTTCATACAACGGACAGTAGCCATTTTGCTAACAACTGGCCTCAATCTAATTAGCGACAAGGTTACATATCCAAGTCTCTCTCTCTCATTACCTGCTCACAATGACCCAAGCAACTTCAAAATAGGACAGCGATGACCTTCATGCAGCAAAAAAACAATTAAAATAGATAGCTGCTTGGGTGCGTCTGCTGAACATTTGTGCATTTTGCTTCAGGACACCCTCACTCACCAAATTACACCCCCACCACCACCACTCCCCACCACCCCCCCCCCCACCCCACAACAACCGCCTGCCCCTTGCCTGCTCCATGCAGCCTCACAGTGAAGCAGGATTCACTGCCCGTCTTCAGCCTGGGTCCTTGGATCCATCACCAAGACTGGCTTGCTAGCACCCATACTGACCGAGCCCTGAAGGACATACCTGCAGAATAGGCCTGCGGTAAGGGAACCAACAAGTGGGGGGGGGGGGGGGGGGGGGGGGACCGACTTGACCTTGTCCTCACCAATCTATCTGCCTCAGGTGCGCTTATGCGTGACAGCAATCACCGGAGTGACCACCACAAAGTCTTTGTGAAGACGGTCTTGTCTTCATACGGAGGATACCCTCCATTGTGTTGCGTGGCACCACACGATTGCTCCTGTATCTCGTTATTTTCTCGATTAAAATGGTCAAAATCGGCCAATTACATTGCTGTCTGAGGGATCTTGCTGTGCACAAACTGGCTGCCGCGTTTCCCACTCTATAACGAAAAGTATTACATCAGACATTGAGCGAGATGCTTTTCATGACCTCATGATGATCCCTGTTGCAAAAGCTTTCCTGGTGTCCTGACAGTCCCTCCAATAATGCACAGATAAGCTGTTTTATATGTTCTTTCATGTGATGTGGGCTTTTCTGGCTGGGCCAACATTTATTGCCAATACCTAATTGCCCCTTGAGAAGGTGGTGGGTGAGCTGCCCTCTTGAACCGCTGCAGTCCATGTGGTGTAGGTACACCCACAGTGCTGTTAGGGAGGGAGTTCCAGGATTTTGACCCAGCGACAGTGAAGGAACAGCGATATATTTCCAAGTCAGGATGGTGAGTGACTTGGAGGGAAACTTCCAGGTGGTGGTGTTCCCATCTATCTGCTGCCCTTGGCCTTCTAGATGGTAGCGACCGTGGGTTTGGAAGGTGCTGTCTAAGGAGCCTTGGTGAATCCCTGCAGTGCATCTTGTAGATGGTACACACTGCTGCTACTGTGAGTTGGTGGTGGAGGGAGTGAACATTGAAGTTAGTGGATGGGGTGCCAATCTAGCTGTGGGATCTTCCTGTGCACAAGACGGCTGTGCATTTATCTACAGAGCAGCAATACCGCATATTGTGTGAAGTGCTTATAGTGAAGCTTGATATGCTGGTTTCAATCCAAGTCTTTCTTGCCCCGGTGCCTGGGCTGAACGGGTTAAATGATGAGAAGTCATAACACTAGGACCTGTACTCATTAAATAGAGAGGTCTGAAGGCCAATTTAATTGATTTATTTAAGATGATTAAAGAAGATAGAGTAAATAGGGAGAAATTGGTTCTTCTGGTTGGGGGGGGGGCGCTTGAAGAGATGCGGGGAGTCCAGAACAAGGGAGCAGAACTGTAAAAATTTAATCCAGGCTGTTCAGAGTGATGTCAGGAAGCATTTCTTCACACTAAGGGGGTGTGGAAATCTGGAACCTCCCCCCCCCACCCCCCCCACCCCCCACCTCACCAAAACACTGTTGAGGCTTCGAGTCACCTGAAAACTTCAAACACAAATTGGTAGGTTTTTGTTGGGCAAGGGTATTAAAGGGTAGAGGACTAACAGTGTTGGACTGGGTTAAGATACAGGTCAGCCATGATCTGACTGAAAGGGCGGAACAGGCTCGAGGGGTTGAATGGCCTCCTCCTGTTCCTGTGCTCTCCTCCAACCTAGCTGCATTAGGAATTGAGCTGCCCTTCCCCCCCCCCCAACCACCCCCCACCACCCCCACCCCCTCCGCATGAGACATTTTTAATTTGGTCTTTTTGCCTCGAGCGACACTGTATAAAATTAAAGTGAGCTGTTTGGGTGAGGAAAGAGTGGCTTCGCTGTTCCAAAAAAAAGACAAAATTCATGCTTACGCATAATTAAAAGTCAGCAGCTTGCCTCGGGAGTATTAATGCGAGACATTCAAATCAGCTTCACTGTAGCTAATGAGATAGATCACATCCCCCCCCCCCTCCAACCCCCCCAAAAAAAAGTGTGGAGATCGAGTCCGAATTCCGGGAATGACACCAAGACTGGAGCCAAGACTTCTAACCCTTGCAGCAAGGTTTAACTGGACCAGATTATTCCAATTCATTTGCATAGTGTTCACTTCTTTTTCCATAATGTTGTCAGTTGTTGAGTGTGTTCAAGGCAGAAGTTATTTTTAGATCTTTGGCTACCAAGGGAATTCTTTTTTCCCTTTATTATTTCACAGGATGTGGGTGTCACTGGCCAGGCCAGCATTGGTTGTTCATCCCTAATTGGCCTTGAGATGAGGGGCTTGCTTGGCCATTTTAGGGTGCAGTTAAGAGTCAACCATGTTGTTGTGGGTCTGGAGTTACATGTAGGCCAGACTGGGTAAGGACGGCAGATTTCCTTCCTTTAAAAGGACATTAGTGAACCAGATGGGTTTTTGTGACAATCAATGGTAGTTTTGTGGTCACTGGGGCTAGCTTTCAATTCCATGTTTTATCCTTCTGTCCTCCTTCTTCCTTAACCGAGGTTTTCCACCCACAGTGGTTGACAGGGCCCTCAACCGTGTCCGGCCCATCTCCTGTGCATCTGCCCTCACACCTTCCTCTCCCACCCAGAACCATGATAGGGTCCCCCTTGTCCTCACTTATCACCCCACCAGCCTCTGCATTCAAAGGATCATCCTCTGCCATTTCCGCCAACTCCAGCATGATGCCACCACCAAACACATCTTCCCTTCACCCCCCCCGCAACCCCTGGCGCATTCTACAGGGATCGTTCCCTCTGGGACACCCTGGTCCACTCCTCCATCATCACCTACACCTCAACCCCCTCCCACGGCACCTTCCCATGCAACCGCAGAAGGTGCAACACCTGCCCCTTTACTTCCTCTCTCCTCAAGGGCCCAAACACTCCTTTCAAGTGAAGCAGCATTTCACTTGCACTTCCTTCAATTTAGTCTACTGCATTCACTGCTCCCAATGCGGTTTCCTCTACATTGGAGAGACCAAATGCAGACTGGGTGACCACTTTGCAGAACACCTTCGGTCTGTCCGCAAGCATGACCCAGACCTCCCTGTCGCTTGCCATTTCAACACTCCACCCTGCTCTCTTGCCCACATGTCTGTCCTTGGCTTGCTGCATTGTTCCAGTGAAGCTCAACGTAAACTGGAGGAACAGCACCTCATCTTCCGACTAGGCACTTTACAGCCTTCCGGACTGAATATTGAGTTCAACAACTTCAGATCATGAACTCTCTCCTCCATCCCCATGCCCTTTTGCCAATAATTTATATTTTTAAAATATATTTTTCTCTCCCCACCTATTCTTAAATCTATCATTTTATTTCCACCTTTTAGCCCATTTCGATCCCTTCTCCCCACCAACACAACCCCCCCAATCCACCCCACCCCCACTAGGGCTATCGGTCACTTGTTTGTCCTGCTTTCTACCCTTAATGTCACCATTAGCATATTCCTTATATAATATCACCTTCGTCAACACCCCTTTGCCCTTTTGTCTACGACATCTTTGGCAGTCTCTCCTTTGCCTCCACCTATCGCTGGCCCCTCTATCCACCTGTCCCACCCCCCTTAAACAGCTTATATTTCACCTCATTTCTATATTCCTTTAGTTCTGAAGAGTCATATGGACTCGAAACATTAACTGTGTTTCTCTCCGCAGATGCTGTCAGACCTGCTGAGTTTTTCCCACTATTTTTGTTTTTGTTCCATGTTTTAGCAATTGAATTTAAATTCCACCAGCTGCCGTGGTGGGATTTGAACCCGTGTCACCCCACAGCATTAGCCTAGGCCTCAGGGTTACTAGTCCAGTGACATCACCAGTACACCTCCATCTCCCCAAAGGTAACTGAAGAGTGAAAGACCCCAGAATAGATCCGTGTATTTCAGAGGGTGGGACAGACACTGAGACCAGAGGACCAAATACAAAATACAAGATGAAGGAGACTGTGCTGAGTCTTTGTTAACGGGCACTTAGTTGAATACTAGCTCTTAAAACACCTAGCATATCCTTTGGGTGTAAGACTTAATTTAATATTTCATACAACGCTGAATTGTGTAGCTCATAATCAAAATCCAAATGCAACTTAGTGGAAAGTAATACTGTATGCAACGTCCAAGTCCCTAACATTCAATTGGCAGTAGATGAAGCTGATTCCACTGGATCCCATCCACCAAAATTCTGTCCTGTCCCATCACTACAGCTTCTCTGTCATTCAAACAACTGGTTTAATGATCTCAAGCCCCCCTCCGGTTCAGCACTCCAGAACAGCAGTGGGGCATCGCTGTGGATTCAGTGGCGATTGGAGCCATGGCACTGTGACTCACCGACAGGAGTGCCGCTCACTGAGTCAGGCTCAGCAGTCTCTGCACAATTTTCTACTGGGATTTGTTGCTACTTAGGGATGGTTAATTAATTTTGATCTATATTGGCTCCTGGTCCAACAGCACCTCGAATTTAAAATTCCCCTTTTCGAATCTTTCCATGGCCTTATTCTTAACCTCCCCCCAAGAATCCTCCGATATCTCTGTGTTTCTCCAACTCTGGCCTTGACTGTGCCTGGCTTTTACTTCTCCACCATTGGCGACCGTGCCTTTCGCTGTAGGAGGCCTCAAGCTCTGCTATTCCCTCCCTAAACTCCTTAAAGCCGACTTCTTTGACCAAGCCTTTGGTTACCTGTGCTAATACCTCAGGTGGCTCGGTGTCCAAATGATGTCTGACTACGCTCCCGTGAAGCATCTTGAGATGCTTTACTACACTAAAGGTGCTATATTGATGCAGGCTGTTACTTTGTGTGAAAAAAAAAGCTTAACTTAAAACTCCGTTAGGTTGGAGGTGCACGAGGTGGAACTAACAGGCAGCTCTCATACCTATAATCTTTGCATGCTATCAATTATCCCATGGCTATATAATGCTGCATTTCCCTGCCAACGGCCTTAGCAACCAACCAACGTCTGGTGATAAAGGTGCAGCAAGCACAAGGAATTAAAGAAAAACGTGCAGAAACTCTTTTTCTTCGAACTGAGAAACAAGAGGAAAGGACAGTGCCAGGAATAAGGGCTGTAAGTGGCCTGGAGTGCAGGATAGTCCCAGGCAGACAGCGAGAGGGACCAAGCCAGAGACCAATCAGAGTGCACAATCCAGGGATCCCAGCTCCCTCAGGGTGAATCAGAGTAATGGACACGGGTGCATCATTCACCATTGGTCTCTTGTCTGGAGATCAGGGTCAGAGTGCAGTTAGTGGACAGGGACAGAGCTTGTGTGGTCAGTTTCAAATCTCCAGGTAACAGGGTCACTGAATGGACAGTAGAAAGAAGCAACAGGGGGATGTGGTGACAGAGAACGTGTTCTTAGAAGATGACGGGAACATTTACAATGTAGCTGGAGTTTTATAACAACCAAGCAGAACACCTGTCTCTGGCTTAACACTCTTAATAGGCTTCATGGGCCAGTTGAATATAGGTCATGGTCAGCCATGGCTCTCGGGAGTATCAAAGGCCCAGGTCTCATACACATTAAATGGTAGGGCACTGAGGAGAGCGGAGGAACAAAGGGATCTGGGAGTTCAGATACATAATTCCCTGAAAGTGGCGTCACAGGTAGACAAGGTTGTAAAGAAAGCTTTTGGCATACTGGCCTTCATAAATCAAAGTATTGAGTATAGGAGTTGGGATGTTATGGTGAGGTTGTATAAGACATTGGTGAGGCCAACTTTGGAGTATTGTGTGCAGTTCTGGCCACCTAACTACAGGAAGGATATCAGTAAGATTGAGAGAGTGCAGAGAAGATTTACTAGGATGTTGTCGGGTCTTAAGGAGTTGAGTTACATGGAAAGATTAAACATGTTAGGACTTTATTCTTTGGAGCGTAGAAGAATGAGGGGAGATTTGATAGAAGTTTACAAAATTATGAGGGGTATAGACAGAGTAAATGCGAGTAGGCTCTTTCCACTTAGATTAGGAGAGATAAACACGAGAGGACATGGCTTTAGGGTGAAAGGGGAAAGGTTTAGGGGGAGCTTCTTCACTCAGAGAGTGGTGAGAGTGTGGAACGAGCTACCATCTGACGTGGTAAATGCGGGCTCACTCTTAAGTTTTAAGAATAAATTGGATAGATACATGGATGGGAGAGGTCTGGAGGGTTATGGACTAGGTGCAGGTCAATGGGACTAGCGGAATAATATTTTGGCACAGACTAGAAGGACCGAATGGCCTGTTTTCTGTGCTGTAGTGTTCTATGGTCTCCCAGTCAGCGGTGAGCACCACCCAGTGTGAAGATCACCACATCCCAACATTTTTTCCTCCTCACCGCTGGGTCTTCCAGTGCCGGCTACAGCAGCGAGACGACAGAGCAGGTCACCTGTGGGGTGCACTGGCAGTATCCCTGCCAGAGCACTGCAAAGGACACACCTCCTTTTTACCACATCAGCTGCCGCATTAAGGTAAATGTTTAGAGGTCTCAAAGGATTTCAGCGAGGGTGGGGGAGCGGGCGGGTAGGTGAGGGAAGGGGCAGAGTGGTAGTTGAATGCAGGGGCAGGGGGTGGGGGGAGGTTGGCTGGGAGTGAGAGCGGGGGCTCTGTGTGGGGAGCGGTGGGTTGAGTTACACTGTTAACCATCGAGTTACACCAGAGATTAAATTCTAGGAGAAGTATCCAAGTGGGTAGAACATATCCAGTCCAAGGCCCGGTACTGAGCTCAGTACAAGAGACGTTTGCAGAGGATCCCATGCAGGGCCAAACGTCCCATGCAATTACTGCGCTTGTGCACACGTCAGGGCTTCCGATAGGTCCTAAAGCACAACAGCAGCGGGTACCTCAACATTCGCCACTGTTGGCATCAGAAGAGTCGGCTCAATGTGTTAACAAGCCCACTTCCAGGAACTGGAACACACAACCCAGGCTGACACACACATTGCAGTGCCGAGGGAATGCTGCACAGTCAGAGGTGTTGATGAGATGTTAAACCGAGGCCCCAGCCTGCCCAGGGGAACATAAAAGACCCCCACAGCCACCATCTTGAAGGGCTTTTCTCAATGGGAAATTAAGGATGGGCAATAAATGCTAGCCTAGCCAGCGATGCCCACATCCTGTGCGTGACTAAATGAAAATTAGCTGGGGAGTTGTCCCCCTACCCCCGGCATATCCTGGGACCAACATTTATCCTGCAACTAATATCTTTAAAAAAAACAAAAGCAGATTTATCTGGTCATTATCACATTGCTATTTGTGGGCTCTTGCTGTGCGCAAATCAATGCCGTGTTTCCCACATTACAACAGTGGGCCGCATTTCGAAAAGTAACGGGCAGTCTGCGAAGCACTACAGGACATCCCCGGGGTGGGAGAGGCATTTTAAAGATGCAAATTTCCATTTTGTTCCCCTCGCACCGCAAAAGCAATAATATTAACATCTGCACACTGCGCCTCGAACCTTATTAAATGTTCCACCGCAGTCTTCTCCCCAAAGCACAGCAATATTAAGCCGCTGATCAGTCTGTGCCTCGTTGCCACTGATCTTTCACAGTTTTCAGGATTTAATTCGGTCAGCACAGCAGCTATTCCCAGCTCCTCACTTTTCTGACTTCCAAGCACTTCCACCCTCTCTTCCCCCAACGTTTGGGATTAAAGATAGATTTTTGGGGGCTGGTTTGAAACGTGACCCGTTGGTCAACGGTTTCATCTGCTCCCCCAGTCCGCCCGCTCCACACAGACACAGGAACAGGAGGAAGCCATTCAGCCCCTCAAGTCTGTTCCACCATTGACTGAGATCATGCCTGAATAGTACCTCAGCCCTTGTTCGATGTCCCTCACCACATAACTGAATTCAAACTCCATCTCCCTCGATTACAAATCACTCCACAGGATCATCCTTTGCCGGCTCTGCAGGTTCCTTCACAGTGCCCCCTCCCTGCAGAACAAACCCTCTGTCCCTCCAACTCTGGCCTCTTCCTCCCCATGGTACAACCCCTTCAACAAGCTTGCTCCAAACCAGCACTCCACATTTACTACCCCCCCTCCCCACCTAATCTACTCCCCCCCCAAACTCCTTCCTCCCTCTCCACCCTCCTTCAAAAACACTCCATGAGATAATGTCAGTGGACTAGTAACCCAGAGACCCAGTGTAATGCCCCAGGCCTCACAGCAGCTGGTGGAATTTAAATAAAAACCTGGAGCAGAAAGCTAGCGCGGCGACCAGGAGATTATCACTGTTTGCCGTACAAACCCATCGGCCTCATTCACGTAAATCCCTGGTAAATATTTCCTGCACTCTCTCCAGTCTCCCACCCACTCCAACATCACTAGGGCTTGGTGGCTGTTGATTCCTCCCTGGAGGGAGAGAGGTCGCATTTATATAGCGCCTTTCACAACTTTAGGGTGCCCCACCTCCCCCTCCCCTGCACTGCCCCCCACCAAACACAGAACAGAGGTTAAAAATAATTGGTAAAAATCCAGAGGAGAGATGGAGACGGTGTGTGTTTTTTTTTTGTAAAAGCCAGGCAGTAAATTATGATGACCTAGAATGCGTTGCCTGAAAGATCAGTAGTAGCAGACTCAATAGTAACTTGCAAAGGAAAGAAAAATTGCAGAGCTAATGGGAAACAGAACAAGGAGCCAACATTCTCTAATCTCCCCTCACTGGGCAAGCCCCTTTCGATGCCCCTTTCAGATTGCCATGGGCAGGGCAGAGCAGGCGTGCATCTTAAAGGGGCCCCCTCCTTATGCACCGTACGTTCCCGGTTGCTCCACGAGGGGAGAGGGGCAAACAGCAGGACTAGCCGGACAGCTCTTCAAAAGGGCCAGCACAGGCGCGACTGGCCGAATGGCCTCCTCCTGCGACTAGGTAGTCGGAGCATCGGTACCGTGTCCTTTCTGAAAGGCGTATTGGACAACATTGATCCCTCAACCAGTAACTGGTCATGGAATCAATTTGCCAGTCAATCTGCGCACAGAAAGATCCAAACACAGCGGTGACTTAATGACCAGTTGCTGTTGAGGGATCAATGTTAAGCCAGGAGGCCTTTCCCAAACACACAAAAGGCAGAGACGAGGGCCTCGGTTTAATGCCTCATCTGAGAGATGCCACCTCGTGATGGTGCAGCACTCCCCCCCACCCCCCAGTAATGCACTGGGAACGTCAGCCTAGGTTATGGGCTCAAGGTTCTGCAGAAGGCAAGATGCTACCGAGATATGTCTGGCACAGCCGTGCATATAAAGAAGCTTGCACATTTATGAGTGGTTCGTGCAACCATTACTAACATAGCCACCTAAGAACACCATCCTCCTCCACTGGCTTAATGAGTATGACTAAATGTTATCCCCCTCTGCCTTGTTCAAGTGTGCGCCGTTAAAAACCATTTTACTTCCCTCACATCAAACCTCCTTTTGCAAACCAACAAAATGCTTCTCCAGTCCATTACCACACTCTACATTACCTTGAATTCATTTCCCTAGACCGCACTGCACACAGTTGTCAAGGTCAACCAATCGCTAAGGAGCGAACGTGTTATTTTTTTTTTTAAAAATACAAGGCCGGATATTAGAAAGGAGGTGGATTGTAAAGTGACAAATAAAAGGTTGTAGCTCAATTACTTGCGATGAGCCATAAGCGTAGCACTGAAACAGGTTACAATCGCTCTGCCTTACCCAGCACCCTCCTTCCCCCACTTCTGGGCTGGCAAACCTGCTTCTCGTTCAATTATTCCTGCTGCTGCTTGCTCTCTCTCCCCACCACCCCCACCCCCCACCCCTTCACTCCTTTCCATCAACATCCTGCAGCTATCCATTTTCTATAAAACTGCTATCGTACAAATGTTGCAGCACCCCCTCCCCACCCCCCCCCATCCCTTAGTCAATAATATCCTCTTATATACACTTGAATTTTTTTCTTTTGAAAATTCCTTGTTAGAATTTGCCCCCAATGTTTTCCCATCTTTTTAAATTTATTTTTCACGGGATGTAGGTGTCGCTGACAAGGCCAGCATTTGTTGCCCATCCCTAATCGCCCTTGAACTGAGTGGCTTGCTAGGCCATTTCAGAGGGCAGTTTGTGGGTCTGGAGTCACATACAGGCCAGACTAGGTAAGGACAGCAGATTTTCTTAAATCCTAAAGGGTCATTAGTGAACCAGGTGGGTCATTACGACAATCGATGATAGTTTCATGGTCACCATTACTGAGACTAGTTTGCAATTCCAGGTTTTATTAATTGAATTTAGCTGCCATGGTGGGATTTGAACCCCTGACCCCAAAGCATTAACCTGGGATTCTGGGTTACCAGTCCAGTGATACCACTGTTTCCCTGAACACACATGCTATACCCATCAGCACCAGTCTCATAAACCTACCATCTTCTAGATCCAGAGCTGTCACCCTCCCTCATGGATCTGGTGAGGACCAGGGCACTGATACTCCTTGCGGTGGCTTAAATGAATTTCTACCTCTCTTAATATTAAATTCCATTTGAATAGAAACATTTAACTTTAGCCCTTTTTCCACCTGCCATTCCCCTCCCTTTATATTTAAATACAAACATTAAGTTGCTCTCTTTCTGCCAGATTATTTTCCCCCTCCAATTTTATTCAGATACAAACATTAACATGTCAACTCCACCACCTGGTCTATCCCACTGTATATCCCACCCCACTGCCTATCCGCTCCTATTTAAATACAAACATCAACTTGCGCCACGGGGCCGGAGTTACTCAGTAGGTAGTGCCCCTGCTTCTAAGCCACAAAGCCCTGGGTTCATGTTCCACTCCAGAACTAACAGACCTCAGATGAGGCTCTCATACAGCTCAGAGACACTCTACACCATTCTCCAAGGGGGGAAAAAAGATTGCAAAGATGTGGACAACATCAAATTGCCCCCTCTGTACCCGTTCAATTATCCCCACCCCTCAAAATCTATTTAAGTACAAGCATTAACACCCCTTTCTCTCGAGCTCAGCAGCGGAGTGAGTTAATTGTCCAATTGCTACCTCCTTTTGTCTAATGTTATCATCTTTTATCATTTAATTCCCTCTGCCGTCCACTCATTACAAACTTCCCTGTTTTCTTTCCTTGCTAAAGTAGCAGCTGAAATCCTGCTACATTTTTAAACTTTTTCCAGAGCTAATGAAAGATCATCGACCTGAAATGTTAATTCTACTCCTCTCTCCACAGACGCTGTCCGTCCTGCTGAGTATTTCTGGCATTTTCTGTTTTATTCCCTCTGACTGGTTACCCCATTCCATTTAAACAGAAGCATGAATCCACCCCTTCTCTTTGCCTGCCCATTGCCCATCCACCCTTTAACCATCGAATCCTATTTAAATATAAACATTAACTCACATCTTTCTTTCTACCTAGTTATTCCCTTTCTTCTCCAAACATTGACTAAGATTTAATGATTTAGGCAAGAGATGCAGGGGCATGCGAGGAAGAATCTTTTTTTAAAAAATACACAGTGCGTGGTAATAGCCCAGAACTCTCTGACCACGAGAGCAGTGGGAACAGAATCAATCAACAATTTCAATAAGAAATTGGATGGGCACAGGAGGGAAATAAACTTATAGAGCTACAGGGACAGAGCAGGGGAATGGGACTGATTGGATTGCTCTACAGAGAGTCAGTATGGGCTCAATGGCTAAATAGCCTCTTTCTATGCTATTGTGACTCTATGATCTCTTTCGCACTGACTGGCTATCCTGACCCCAACCCCAACCCCCACCTCTAATTAAATAGAAACATTAACTCACCCCTTCTCACTGCCTGAAAATCCCATCCCACCGTCTCTCCCATCCCACCGTCTATCCCACCCCACCGTCTCTCCCACCCCACCGTCTCTCCCACCCCACCGTCTCTCCCACCCCACCGTCTCTCCCATCCCACAGCCTATCGCACCCCACCGTCTCTCCCATCCCACCGTCTATCCCATCCCACCACCTATCCCACCCCACTGTCTATCACACCCCACTGCCTATCCCACCCCACTGCCTATCCCACCCCACTGCCTATCCCATCCCACCCCACTGTCTCTCCCACTGTCTATCCCACTGTCTCTCCCACTGCCTATCCCATCCCACTGTCTCTCCCACTGCCTATCCCATCCCACCGTCTCTCCCATCCCACCGTCTCTCCCAGCCCACCGTCTCTCCCAGCCCACCGTCTCTGCCAGCCCACCGTCTCTGCCAGCCCACCGTCTCTGCCAGCCCACCGTCTCTCCCAGCCCACCGCCTATCCCATCCCACCGCCTATCCCATCCCACCGTCTCTCCCATCCCACCGTCTCTCCCATCCCACAGTCTATCCCATCCCACCGTCTCTCCCATCCCACTGTCTATCCCACTGTCTATCCCATCCCACTGTCTCTCCCACTGTCTCTCCCACTGTCTATCCCATCCCACTGTCTCTCCCACTGTCTATCCCATCCCACTGTCTATCCCACCCCACTGTCTATCCCACTGTCTATCCCACCCCACTGTCTATCCCACCCCACTGTCTATCCCACTGTCTATCCCATCCCACTGTCTATCCCACTGTCTATCCCATCCCACTGTCTATCCCACTGTCTATCCCACTGTCTATCCCACTGTCTATCCCATCCCACTGTCTATCCCACTGTCTATCCCATCCCACTGTCTATCCCACTGCCTATCCCACCCCACTGTCTATCCCATTCCACTGCCTATCCCACCCCACTGTCTATCCCTTTCCACTGTCTATCCCTTCCCACTGTCTATCCCTTCCCACTGTCTATCCCATCCCACTGTCTATTCCACTGCCTATCTCACCTCACTGTCTATCCCACCCCACTGTCTATCCCACCCCACTGTCTATCCCACCCCACTGTCTATCCCACCCCACTGTCTATCCCACCCCACTGTCTATCCCACCCCACTGTCTCTCCCACTGTCTATCCCATCCCACTGTCTATCCCACCCCACTGTCTATCCCACTGTCTATCCCATCCCACTGTCTCTCCCACTGTCTATCCCACCCCACTGTCTATCCCACCCCACTGTCTATCCCGTCCCACTGTCTATCCCGTCCCACTGTCTATCCCGTCCCACTGTCTATCCCGTCCCACTGTCTATCCCGTCCCACTGTTTATCCCGTCCCACTGTTTATCCCGTCCCACTGTCTATCCCGCCCCACTGTCTATTCCACTGCCTATCCCATCCCACTGTCTATCCCATCCCACTGTCTATCCCATCCCACTGTCTATCCCATCCCACTGCCTATCCCATCCCACTGTCTATCCCATCCCACTGTCTATCCCATCCCACTGTCTATCCCATCCCACTGTCTATCCCATCCCACTGTCTATCCCACCCCACTGTCTATCCCACCCCACTGTCTATCCCACCCCACTGTCTATTCCACTGCCTATCTCACCTCACTGTCTATCCCATCCCACTGTCTGTCCCATCCCACTGTCTGTCCCATCCCACTGTCTGTCCCATCCCACTGTCTGTCCCATCCCACTGCCTGTCCCATCCCACTGCCTGTCCCATCCCACTGCCTGTCCCATCCCACTGCCTATCCCATCCCACTGTCTATCCCATCCCACTGTCTATTCCACTGCCTATCCCATCCCACTGCCTATCCCATCCCACTGTCTATCCCATCCCACTGCCTATCCCATCCCACTGCCTATCCCATCCCACTGTCTATCCCACTGTCTATCCCATCCCACTGCCTATCCCATCCCACTGCCTATCCCATCCCACTGCCTATCACATCCCACTGCCTATCCCACTGTCTATCCCATCCCACTGCCTATCCCACTGTCTATCCCATCCCACTGTCTAGCCCACTGTCTAGCCCACTGTCTATCCCATCCCACTGTCTAGCCCACTGTCTATCCCATCCCACTGTCTAGCCCACTGTCTATCCCACTGTCTATCCCATCCCACTGTCTATCCCACTGTCTATCCCACTGTCTAGCCCACTGTCTATCCCATCCCACTGTCTAGCCCACTGTCTATCCCATCCCACTGTCTAGCCCACTGTCTATCCCATCCCACTGTCTAGCCCACTGTCTATCCCACTGTCTATCCCATCCCACTGTCTAGCCCACTGTCTATCCCACTACCTGGTGATGCCAGTGTAGTGCTGGGCTGCAGATGATGCATTCTCCTTACCGTAGGTGCGAGGGCTGCAGCTTCCCGGTTTCAGCAGCAGCAGCAGCAGCAGCAAGAGGTGGAGAGGCAGCGGGGAGCGGAGCTGAGTCGCCGGCTTCATCCTCGCAATCAGCCTCATAGGGAGAGGGAGGACCTGGGTCACCTTGAGCCGCTTACATGGCCCAACCCTGGGCAAGATGACTGGAACAGGAGCTGGGCGGCAGTGAGCTGTTGCACCGGGCGGAGATGCGCCGCTCACTGCGCCAACACCTCGCCGACTCTCAGCTGATCCATCAAAAAGGAATTGATACACCGGGGCGCGTGCCCGCGGCGTGGTGGTGGGGGGGGGGAGGGGGGGGGGGCTGACGTCAACCGGTAGCGCGCATGACATCAAATCCAACCTTAAGCCTCCCGTGTAAACATGTCCTGTGGTGCTCATTCATTGCGAACTCACATACACACTTGTCCCTCCGTCAGCCCCACACCCAAATCTCGCATTGAATTTCTACCTGCCCGAATTTCCTCGTTGCAATTCCCAAACAGAATATGCTGCCTGCATTTAAATAGCGTGTTTATAGGGGTTATTATTGTGTATTTATATAATTTTAATTGTGTATTCAGATAGTGTACTTATATACTGGAATTATAATTGTATTTAAATTGCAAATATATACAATCGTATAATTGTAACATATAACTGGACATTTCAGAATTGATACATTCCAACCAGAAAGAAAAATTCCAAGGGGAGGACCCACCATCCATGGTTAACTGAAAAAAGTTAAAGATTGTATCAAACTCAAAGAAAAAAGCATATCATTGCATAAGGAAGGGTGGGAGGTCAGAAGATTGGACAGAATGTAAAAAACAAACAACAAAGAATGACTAAAATATTAACGAGGGAAAAATTAGAGTATGAGAAAGCTAGCTAGAAATATAAAGGTGCTAGTAAGGGTTTCTATAGATACTTACATAAGAAAAGAGTTAACAATGTGAGCGTTGGTCCTATTGAAAATGAGTCTGGGGAATTAATAATGGAAAATAAGGAGATGGCAGGTGAACTGAACCAATATTTTGCTTCGACCTTCACTGCAGAGGATGCAAGTAACATCCCAGAAATAGCTGTAAATCAGGGACTGGGAGGGAGGAACTCAGGAAAATTATAATCACCAGGTAAAGTGGTACTTAGCAAACTGTTGGAGCTGGGGGCTGACAAATCCCCAGGTCCTGATGGACTTCGTCCTAGGGTCTTAAAGGAAGTGGCTAGCGAGATAGTTGATGAGTTAGTTTTAATTTTCCAAAATTCCCTGGACATGGGGAAGGTGCCATTAGATTGGAAAATAGCAAATGTTACTCCTTTATTTAAAAAGGGAGGGAGACAGACAGTAGGAAACTACAGGCCAGTTAGCTTAACATCTGTCATAGGGAAACTGTTAGGAGCTATTATTAAAGGTATTATGGCAGGGCACTTAGAAAAATTCAAGGCAATCAGGCAGAGTTAACATGGTTTTGTGAAAGGGAAATCGTATTTAACCAATTTATTGAAGTTCTTTGAAGGAGTCACATGTGCCGTGGATAAAGAGGAACCCGTGGATGTACTGTACTTAGATTTCCAGAAGGCATTTGATAAGGTGCCAAATCAAAGGTTATTGTGGAAAATAAAAGCTCATGGTGTAGGGGGTAACATATTGGCATGTTTAGAAGATTGACTGGCTAACAGGAAGCAGAGATTGGGCATAAATGAGTCATTTTCTGGTTGGCAGGATGTAACTAGTGATGTGCCACAGGGGTCAGTGCTGGGGCCTTAAATTTTTACAATTTATATCAATAATCGGAGGAAGGGACCAAAGATATGGTTGCTAAATTTGCTGGTGATACAATGATAGGTAGGAAAATCAGTTGTGAAAAACACACAAGGAGTCTACAAGGGGACATAGATAGGTTAAGTGAGTGGGCAAAGATCCGGTAAATGTAGTTCATAAATAGTTGTTTGGTAGTACAGATCTTGAGTATTGCTGAAAAAAGAGACATTTTTTGTCAAAGCTTTTCATCTTGCACTCATCAGGACAATTCATAAGAAAATACCAATGTCAGGGGAAACCAGATATTTATATTGTATGAGAAGAGAGTACTGATTGGTTGGCAAGTGGATTCTGATTGGTAGCAGTGGCATTGCCCTGGAGAATGCATCAGTTGATGGTGACATGACAGTTATCTACCAAGCATTGTTTAACATTTTAACCAGGCGGCTTGATGGGTCAAGACATTGCTCTGGGGAATGAACCAGTGAATGGCTGTCACTTATTTTGTTTAGCTGAAACAGGTGCAATGTGAGTACATGTTCTTCCTTCCTGCAAGGAACAAGGCTCTGTGTACTAATGTATGTAGTTTGTAGTACATGTAAATGCACCACACAGCGAGTCCAATTGACAATCTTAAATTGGTTGTCAGCATAATTCTTAGCACACTGAGGATTATTTAGTAAGTGTTGTCCAATCGCTCCTGGCATGTCCTCCTGCACTCTTGAACCAGGGTTGATCCCCTGGCTTGATGGTAATGGTAGAGTGGGGGATATGCTGGGCCATGAGGTTACAGATTGTGTTTGAGTACAATTCTGCTGCTGCTGACGGCCCACAGCGCCTCATGGATGTCCAGTCTTGAGCTGCTGGATCTGTTTGAAATCTGTCCCACTTAGCATGGTGGTAGCGCCACACAACACGATGGAGCGTATCCTCAATGTGACAGCAGGACTTCATCTCCACAACAACTGTGCAGTAGTCACTCCATAATTAGGAAAGTTAATAGGATGTTATCATTTATTGTGAGGGAAATTGAATGCAGAAGTAGAGAGGATATGCTTCAGTTGGGGACACTGGTGAGATCACGTCTGGAATGCTGTGTACAGTTTTGGTCACCTTATTTAAGGAAGGATGTAAATACATTGGAAGCAGTTCAGAGAATGTTTGCTGAACTAATACCAGGAATGGGCGGGTTGTCTTATGAGGAAAGGTTGGACAGGTTAGGCTTGTATCAGCTGGAGTTTAGAAGAGTAGGAGGTGACTTGATTGAATCATGTAAGATCCTGAGGGGTCTTGACAGGGTGGATGTGGACAGGATGTTTCCTGTTATGGAGAACCTAGAACTAGGGGTCACGTTTTAAAAATAAAGGGTCACCCATTTAAAACAGAGATGAGGGGATTTTTTTTTCTCTGAGGCTTGTGAGTCTTTGGAACTCTCTTCCTCAAAAGGCAGTGGAAGCAGAGTCTTTGAATATTTTCAAGGCAGAGCTAGATAGATTCTTGATAAACAAGGGGGTGAAAGGTTAATGGGGGTAGGCAGGAGGTTACAGTCAGATGGACCATGATCTTATTGAATGTTGGAGCAGGCTTGAAGGGCTGATTGGCCTACACTTGCTCCTAGTTTGTATGTAATTATGTACTTAAGTAACGCATATTTATATCATGTCGAAAATGCTCGAAAAACTCAGCAGATCTGGCAGCATCTGTGGACAGAGAAACGGAGTTGAGTGCAATATGACTTCTTCTGAACTTTCTGTTTTTATTTCAGATCTTCAGCATCCACAGTTTTTTTGCTTTTATCATATTTATATAATGCCTTTAACATACTAAAATGTCCCAAGGCACATCACAAGAATGGAGTGAAGCAAAATGTCACAACAATGTGCAGATTAGGTCCGGTGACTAAAGGCTTGGTAAAGGAGGTCAGTTTTAAGGATTGTCTTTAAGCAGAAAATAAAAGAATTGATGAGGAAAGAGAGGTAAGAAATTGCAAAGGGGGATCTGGCAGGGCCGACAGCAAACTGGACACCAATTAGGAACTGGAAGCGATAAAAAATGCCAAACTGCACAATATCTTCAGCAACTGTGTAGACAGATCCCCACACACGTAAACCTGGTTGAGGCCAGATGGGACTGTCCATTCCAGGATAGACTTCCTGTTTGTGCCCCGAGCGTTCCCGGTCAAATGAAGCCTGTGTTCTTCTCTGAGCGCTGCCTCCTACTGGCCGACTGTCACCCTCCGGGAGACCAGAGGGTTGACAGGGAGACATGGAAGCTGAAAGTGTAATTGCTGACCCCAGAAAATATTGAGAAACTCAAAAGAGATTACAAATGTTGGAAAACCGTGAAACCTCTCTTTGAGTCGCCATGCCCCGGTGGGAAGAGGTTCTTCATCCTTGAAGGTTTCAGAAGGCAAGAGAGAGACTGAGGGAAATGTCGCGACTTCAGAAAAACATGCAGAATCTGGTCCTACTGGAGTGTCGAAGTCAAGCAGGATCTCCAAGAAGTGAAAAGCCAGCAGATTTCATTCTTCATGACAGAGGCCTTCAAGATCATTTGTCGGTCCAGAATCTGCCCCCTTTCTCCTTCCAAAAGGTACACAGACAGAGCTCTGTAATCAGCAGCCTGGAGGAAGAAGACTGACATTTTGAGGGTCAGCAAATCCTTTTGTGCTGATTGGATGATGTGAAGCCCACAGACAGCATGGCCTCCCAGTCACTTCCTCTCTTCTATCACAGAGCTCTTGGATGGTAGATTGTGGGAGAGCCTGGACAAACCATTAACTCTGGACGAGCTGTCAAAGGTCATCAGGTCCTTCGGGATGAGTAAATTTCCAGAAGTGAGGGTTTGCCAACGGAGTTGTATTCGGCTCTATGGGACTGCATTGGCCCAGACCTGCTAGAAGTGTATGAGAGTATACATGTCAGAATCCATCACCCTCATCTACAAGCGGAAGGGGGAAAGGGAGGAAATTGGAAATTGATGACTCATTTCGCTGTTTAACATGGGCTACAAAATTCTGTCCCAGGTCATTGCCAATCGAGTCAAGTCTGCTTTGGAGTTGGTGATCCACCCTAACCAAACTTGTGTTGTACCCAGCAGGAAGATCGCTGATAGTCTCACGCTACTGAGGAGTACAATATATGATCACCTATGTGCAGGACTTGGGGGCGGTGGTGGTTGGTGGAGGTCTACTTCATCAACTTGGACCAGGATAAGGCATTTGACAGAATATCGCACACCTACATGAAGGATGTGCTCTCCAAAATGAGGTTTGGGGAGGGAATCTGCAATTTGATCCAATTGCTCCACACAAACATCAGAGGCACAATTTCTATCAGCGGGTGGGAAAGCTTTCCAATCACATCTGGAGTCAGGCAGGGCTGCCCTCTCTCCCCTGTATTCTTCGTGCGTAACATGGAGCCTTTCTGCCGAGACAATCAGGAAGGATGTGGGCCTAAGAGGGGCAATGATCCCAGGCAGAGGAGGCACTCAGGTCAGAGGCTCCCTGTACATGGAAGATGTCACCATCTTCTTTTCAGATCCGCTCTCACTGTGCAGCCTGATAGGCACCTGCGACCAGGCCGAACTGGCCTCGGGAACCAAAGTAAATTGTGGCAAGAGTGAGGTCATGTTCTTTGGGAACTGGGTCGACCAATCCTTTGTCCCCTTCACCATCAGGTCAAACTACCTGAAGGTGCTGGGGATATGGTGCAGAGGGGCTTGGGTGGGGGGGGGTGGTGGTGTGGTTGCGTGGTGGTGGTCAAAGACTGGGAGGAGTGTATTGTCATGGGGAACCAAAAACTTGGCATGTGGGGGCAATGCCCCCTGACTATTGTGGGTAAGAATCTGGTCATCAGGTGCACAGTGCTCTCAGTGTCGCTATGGGTGGCACAGGTCAGGCCCATACCCCACTCCTGCACCATGGCCATCACCTAAGTCATCTTACGCTTCACCTGGAGGTCGAAGATGGAACGTGTCCCCAGGGACACGATGTTCAAATCTCTGGACAAGAGGGGAAAAAATTGACCCAACATAGCCCTCATCCTGATGGCCAGCTTTGTGTGCGGCTGTCTCAAAATGGGCTTGGACCCTCGGTACACAAAGACCAAGTGTGACTATATGCTGAGGTTCTATCTGTCCCCGGTGTTGTGAAGGATCTGGCCACATTGCTGCGGAGTGCTCCATTCAGTTGGACCGTGCCATTGCAACAGTCCCTCATGGAGAATTTTATGCAGAGAAACACCTTTGACCACAAGTCCATCTGGCGATGGTCTCCACATAACATCAAGGCTCTGCGGGGAAAGGAAATGGTGGATCCTGTTGGGTGGTTTCCTGAGTGGACTGTCAAAGTTATTTGGCAGGATGCCTCATTGCCAGAGCTTTCAAACAAGCAGCAAGCCAATCAGATCCTTCCTGAATGCCTGAAGTTTCACCTACTCCGCATACTGCCCTTGAGGCAGCTGTGGCACAGAAGAGACTGTCACCTACTTCCTTGTGCCTTTACGAAGAGGATCTGGAAAGAGATGCAGTAGCTTTTGTCAAGGTTCATCCTGTGCAGCTCCGTGACACAGGACTCTGTGCTCCAGGGGCTGTTCCCAGGGACACACACCGAGACAAGTATCAACTGCAGCTGGAGGATCATCAACTCGGTGAAAGACGCTCTTTGGTTTGCCCGAAACTTGTTGGTCTTCCAGCGCAAAGAGTTGTCCCTGACTGAGTGTTGCACACTGGCGTATTCCAAGGTCCAGGACTACATGCTGAGGGACGCACTAAAGCTTGGGACAGTCACCACAGAGGCTCAATGGGGAAAGGACACTGCCTAACACTGACCTGCCATGGTAGACCGAGGGGCTGGCAACAGTGCAAAACCCCTCGGGCATGAAATGTATTTTGTAAATATGACATGTAGTTGCGATTGTGCCACATGCTGTACAGAAAGAACTAGAACTGGGTTGCACTTTCGGTGATGTCCAATTGAACGGCTATGGAATGTAATTTTACAATTTTTTGTGAATAAAATATACTTTTGGAAAAAAGAGGAATTAATACCAGAACTGCTTACAGATCTTGAGGAAGTAAAGAATAGATGGAAAGAATACAAAGACCTGAATGACAAAGATCTAGACCCAAAGAAAGAAGAGACAGTGGCATTGTGGTGATGTTACTGGACGAGTAATCCAGAAGCCTGGGTTAATGTTCTGGGGACAAGGGTTCGATTCCCACCATGGCAGCTGGTGGAATTTAAATTCAATTAATAAATCTGGAATTGAAAGCTAGTCCCAGTAATGATGACCATAAAACCATTGTCATAAAAACCCATCTGATTCACTAATGTCCTTTAGGGAAGGAAAGCTGCCATCCTTACCTGGTCTGGCCTCCATGTGACTCCAGACCCACAGCAATGTGGTTGACTCTTAACTGTCTCTGGAATGATGTGACACATCACTCAGTTCAAGGGCAATTAGGGGTGGGTAACAAATGCTGGTCTTGCCAGTGATGCCCACATCCCATGAAAGAATAAAAAGACAAATTCCCAGCAAGATTAAGGAGCTGTTCTTCTGGAGTGTGAAATATTTAGAGCCAAGAAAGAACTGAAGCCTGGAAAAGCAGAAGGGTGTGAAGGAAGTACCTGGAAAGATGGGCAACAAGAGAATTGATTAACTTGTGTGAGGAGGTGGACACTAGGAAGACCTTTTGAGGAGCACAACGGTCCCATTGGAGAAGGCCACAACCACCATGGAACATGAAGAGATCACAGCATAACTTTGGCTATGCAGGAATCCAAGGTAATATTCAAGATCTTAGCAAACAGATTGGAAGCCAAAGCAAGCTATTACATTGGCTGTGATCAGTTCAGTTTTGGGAAGGATCATAGGATGGGAGAGGCTACAGAATATTAAGTGAAAGAAGCAGCCAATACAAGCAAGAAATGTATACCTGCTTTGTGGATCATGGAAAAGCTTCTGATCAGGTGAACTGGTAAAAGCTGTTGAAAGTCTGGAGGTGATCAGAGTTGATTAGAGAGATAAAAGAATGACTGTGGCTCTGTACACGGGACAGCCGTCTACAACAGGATAGTGTTTAATGAAACTGAACAAGGTGTAATCAGGAGCAGATTGAGACAAGTCTGTCTACTATCACCATTACTCTTTAACATCTGTGTAGAAGCCAGGATAAAAGAAGCATTAGACGAAGTACAGAAAGGTGTCGGAGTAGGAGGACAATTGGCGAAGGGAGTGCTTTCAAGTGTCTTGTTGAATGGGACTGAAACATGAAACCTGAGCAAAGTGAACGTTTGAAGATTGGGAAGTTGTGAAATGTGGTTCTGGAGAAGGAAGGAGTGGGTCAGTTGGAGAGAACGCCAGAGCAATGAAGAAGTTCTCAGGGCGGTGGAGGAGGAAAGATCATTGATGAATATCATCAGGAAATGGCAAGATGGCTGGATTGACTATATTCTAAGGAATGAGAAGATGCTGAAGGAGGTTCCGAAGAAGAATATTGGACTTGAAACGTTAACTCTATGACTATAGGAAGATTAGAGGGATGTAGGACCAAGAGGGAGAAAGAGAATGATGATGTTAGATAACTTGAAATTGACAATGGGAGGCTCCTACAAGCAACTGAAGAGGCAAGTGCAAGACCGTGAGGCACAGAGAAATAAGCAGAGGATCAGTCTTTAGGTAGATCATCATTACCGCTTAAAGGAGAAGGAAGAGGTGTCGGGAAGGAATTCCAGCGCTTAGAGCTCAAGTAGCTGAAGGCACGGCTGTTAACAGTAGAGCAATTAAAATCAGGGATGTGCACAAGGTCAGAATTGGAGGAGCACAGAGACCTTGGAGAATTATGAGGCTTTATTCTATTATAATTGTGTATTCAATTATGTATTTATGGATTATAATTGTGTATTTATATATTATAATTACTGGCACATAAATGTACCATTTAAATGCTCAACCTGAACAGAGGAAGGATAGGGAGAGAATAAAGTTTTAAAATTGCACACAGGGGAGTTGTACACCTGAAAATCAAATACAAATTACATTCAAACCAAAATATTTATATTCACATATGAGTTAAGAGGCTCAGGTGGTAACACTCTCGCTTCTAAGTCAAAAGATTCCTGGTTCAAGTCCCACTCCAGGACTTGGACACGAAAATCATGGCTGAGACTCAGTGCAGTACTGAGAGAATGCTGCATCACTGGAGGTTCTGCTTTCGAATTGTGATCCATTTGCCCTGTCTGGAGAATGACCACTATTTTGAAGAGCAGGGGAATTTTCCCTGGTGTCCTGGCCAATATTTACCCTGCAAACGTCACAAAAACTGGTTATCTGTCCATTATCACATTGCTGTTTGTGGGAGTTCATTGTGCATAAATTGGCTGCTGCATTATCTACAACAGTGATTGCACTTCAAAAGTACTTCATTGGCTGAAAAGTGCTTCCAGATGTCTGATGGTTGTGACAGGTGCTATATAAATGCAAGTCTTTCCTTTTTCTAAAGCGTGTGACTGGACATTCAGTCGGGATCACTTTCTTAATGTCCCCATCTGAGAATGGGAATTTTCACCTCTTTACAACAAGCAGAAAACAGGGGGTGGGGAAGCTTTGCAGACCAGTTCATACCCATGCAGAAAACGGTCAAGACATCTGGCTTCGGATCCTGCCCCCTGGGGGATAGTATGGAGGCACAGCATTTGAAAAGAAATGGAACTAGGGGCAAGGAAGATATATCCAAGCGCAAGGAAAGGCACAGAATGAGCAGTAAAGTGACTAATAAGTCACTTCTTGACTGACAAGCAAGTCAAAGGTTAGAGAGGGTGGGTGGGAATGTGGGGTTGAAGCTACAATCAGATGAGCCATGATTTTATTGAATGACGGAGCAGGCTTGAGGAGCTGAATGGACTACACCCGCTCCTAATTCGCATGTTCGTATGGAAAGTGCTTATGTGGAGATGAGGAGATGGTAACAAGGCATCAATTATCTCACCAGGAGACAATACAATGTAAAACATAAAAGCAATAGACCAGGCAGAGTGTTTGTGAATAGGTAAGGTGGAGTAAAAAAAGAAAATGCTGGAAAAACTCAGCACGTCCAGCAGCATCTGTGGAGAGAGAAACAGAGTTAACGTTTCGAGTCCGGATGACTCTTCTTCAGAGGGGAGGAGGGTTAGAAAGGTGGGGGGGGGGGGGTCAGGCAGGCAGAAAGAGAAACTGGCAAAGCAGGGCATGCGGCACTGGCCCAGGCACTTAGGGGAAGAAACATGCGGGTCTTTGCCAAGAGTGAATACCAATCCGTTGGCAGAGTTCCCTGAAAGAGGATGGCCTCCACCTGAGCACCAACCAGCTTCTAACCTCCCACCCATCCCCGTAACCACTTACACATCCATCACGTGCCACCAGCACCTTCCCGCCAGAGAGAAAACGGGAGCTCCGGTCGAGGTCTCAAATTTGTGAAGTCAATATTAAGGTCAGATGCCTGTAAAGTATTTGCAGATACCGTACGACGAGATGCCCAAGCTTCCTCATCCTTTACTGTGGGCTGGATTTGGACAACACATTGCATTTATATATCAACTTTAACTTAACAATACACTCCAAGCACATCACAGGAGCATTGTCAAACAGAATTTAACACTGAGCCACACAGATATATTATGGAAAGTGACCAAACACTTGTTCAAAGAGGTAGGTTTTAAGGAGCATCTGAAAGGAGATAAGAGAGGCAGAGAGTTAGGGAAGGAATTCCAGATCTTAAGGTTCAGGTGACTGAGGGCATGACCACCAATGGTGGAGCAATAGAAATCGAAGATGTGCAAGAGTCCAGAATTAGGAGTGCAGAGATCTGAGAGGAATGGAGGGCTGGAAAGGTTATGGAGGTGCGGAGGGGGTAAGGCTATGGTAGGATTTAAAATCAAGGATGCGAATTTTAAAATCAAGGTGTTGCTTACCTGAGAGCCAACAAAGCTCAGGAAGCACAGGAAATGAGGTGTGAATGGAGGTCGGTGCGTGTTAGGATGCAGATAGCTGTGTTTTGGATGACTTCAAGTTTATGGAGGGTAGAACATGGAAGGTTGAGTAGGAGCGCGTTGGATTAGTCAAGTATGGAGGTTGTAGCAATGAGCCAACACACAATGTCACCCAGGCCCCAGGTAGAAGCAGTTCTATGCAATGCAGCAACAGGTACTGAACTCACCACTTTCAATCCCACCTGTAGTTTGTAGGGTAGTCTATTTTTTCTACATTAGACCTCTTTGTGATGCATTGTCCTGTTAGCAATGCTAAAAAAGTAGCTAATTTTAGGCCCACTCCCTTGCTCTTTCCCTCCGCCACTGCAAATTTTTCCTTTTCTAATATCCATCCAATTCCCTGTTGAAAGTAATTGTGGATAATTTAATAGATACACCCACTGTCCTTTCGGACAATGTCTTCCAGATCATAATGCACTGTGTAATTTTATCGTTCCTTATATCACCGCCTGCTTCTTTCAGATGAACTGGTAGGTTGTTGCCCTTAATGTTTGTAAAGACGAAACACCTGTTCAGAAACAGTATTACACATTTCCCCCATACAGCCCCTAGTCTCTGCACTGACTGTGACCCAGTTGGGATTTTGTGACAAAAGCAAAACACTGCAGATGCTGGAAATTTGAAATAAAAACAGAAAATGCTGGAAAACTCCAGACTGGCAGCATCTGTGCAGAGAGAAACAGAGTTCACGTTTCCAGTCCGTGTGACTCTTCTTCAGAGCTGAAGAGAGGTAGAAATGTGCTGGATTTTATACTGTTTAAGAGTGAGTGGAGCAAATAGCAGGTCAGGGATAAGTGGGAACCAGTCAGGTTTTTATGACAGTTTGGCAGCTCCCAGTCACTCTGACTGATCCCAGCTTGCTACTTCCAGGTTTATTTAGTTGCCTTTTTAAATTGAATTCACATTGATGGGATTTAAACTCTCATTCTCCAAATTCTAAATTACTGAAACAATGACATAACCATTGCACTATGGTACCCCAAAGCCCCCAGAGTTAGGTCCCACTTTTTGTTTTTTGCTTTAGGACTTTTTAAAAGCCAATTGAAATGAACATGTGTTCTCTGGATTATTAGTCCAGTAACATAACTGCTACAACCACCATCGAGGAAGCAGTGTTGGACAGGACACCTTGGGAACTCCCTGAGCTTCTCCAAATGATGCCATGGGATCCTTAACATCCACCAAACAGATGGGACCTCGGTCCCAGGCTTCACACTACAAGCTAGGTGAAGATATTTGTATTTTTAAACAGCTGAGTTGCTCTGCTTGCATGGGTTTAACATAAATAAAATTCCATAATTACTATGTGGGACTTCAGAGCTGCATTGAGAGTTCATGAGGCCCAAGGCAGAAAAAATATTTGGGCTTCAGGGTCAGGGTGTCTCTGCCTGCATCACTACCCCCCACCCCCACCCCTGTCCTTACCCCATCCCCCAGCCCATTTCAAGCCTTTGGTAAAGTGCATGTTGAGATTGGCCCATCAAATGTTTACCCAGTGCCCAGTAGGACAACCATTTGCATTTATGTAGTGTCTTCAACGTAGTAAAATGTCCTCAAGGTGCTTCACAGCAGCACTTTATCAGTAAAAATAGGACTGAGCCACATATGGGGATATAAGGAAGATGAGCAAAAGCTTGGTGAAGGAGCGAACGTTAAAGAAGCCTCTTAAAGGAGGAGAGAGGGAGAGCCAGCAGGGTTTAGGGAAGGAATTCCAGAGCTTAGGCCCCAGACAGCTGAAAGCACAGCAGCTAACTGTGGAGCGATAAAAATTGGGGATGCTCAAGAGGCCAGATCCCAGAATAGACGTACCACATGGACTGCGGTAGTTCAAGAAGGAGGCTCACTAACCAGGCTATGGGCCTGGTGCTGGAAAATGGGATTAGAATAGTTAGGTACTTGTTTGACCGACGCAGACTTGATAGCCAAAGGGCCTTTTTCTGTGCTGTAGGCCTCTATGGCTCTAATTTGCAGGGTTATGGGGAAAAAGCTAGGTTGTGAGACTAAATTCAACAGCTCTGTCAGAGTCAGCACAGGAACAATATGCCAAATGTCTTCTTTCCATATTCTAAAGTTCAATAAGATCCTAAATAGAATATTTCATATAACATATACTGTTACCATATCATCTATACTGGTTCTGTTATATAATTAGATTCTAGCATATCTAATACATTGTTATTAGCTTAATGTATCCAACATGTTGATTATGTGATATAATGAGTTCATGTTAAAAAAATACTTAAGAATGTGGAGAACGCTAGGAGCTTAAATCACACCATAGCAGCCAGGAATTTAAAATCTGGAAGGAAAATCTAGTCTCAGTAACGCTGATCATGAAACTACCAGATTGTCATAAAACACATGGGGTTCACTCATGTCCTTTAGGGAAGGAAGTCTGCCTTCCTTACCCGGTCTGGCCTACATGAGACTCCAGACCCACAGCCACGTGGTTGACTCTTAACTGCCCCTCTGAAATGGCCCAGCAAACCACTCAGTTGTCTCAAGGCCTATTGGGGATGGGCAACAAATACTGGCCTGGCCGGTGGGACCCACATTCTGTGAATGAATTAAAACAATTGGGGTGTGAGGTTTTCTCCTCACGTTACTGCACAGGAACAAAAAGCCAGGGTCTGCAAACAGTCCGGGAACTGGCTCAGTTTGACTTGGCGACCAGAAAGTGCCAAGATTGTAGCTTGCAGGAGCGCCTGCATCTTGACTGCCCTTCCTTGGCTCCCCAATCAGAAAACTGCGAGAATGCTGAGTCCAAAGAATAGAAGGGCTACCGAGACTGTTCTTCACCCAACTGCATCTGGAAGTGCACAGGGAAAAAAATCAAAGCCCGGGAATTTTAAAATCAGACTGCCAGCCAATTGACCTATAACGTAGCTAATATCAACAGCATGAACTGCTGGCCCAATTAATAGGCGGAAGCTCGTTTTTTTTTCTAAGAAAGAGGAGACTGGGAGGTGGCTTGATGGAGGTCTGTAATATTATGAAAGGGTTTGGCTGAGTTGGCATAGAGATGTTGTTTCCATGTGGGGGAGACCAAGACAATATAAAATGATACCCCTCCTTCAGGTACCTTCCCTGAGAGGGTGTTGGCGACCACGGACTTCCATTGGATTGGTCCACGACTATGCTTGGTTTGCCATTGCCTTCTGCAGTTTGGCTTACCAGGAAACTCTCCTCTATTCCATCAGGAGTGAAAGGGTTTAACAGACTGATAATCAACCCTTTTGGCCAGGTTGTGAATGCACCTTCCGTGGCCATAAAGTGGGACTTGAACCCGGAACTTCTGGCCCAGACATAGGGACACTACCCACTGCTACACCAAAAGGTTTAGTATCAAAGACAACACTGGTCTTTGGGGAATAGGGAATGAGGCGGAGGGCCAGGATGTAAGAAACCGATTCGTATCATGGGAAGGACGGTTTACCCAACATGAAAACTAGGGTGAAATAAAAGTACTGCATTAGAGAGGAGGCAATTTTATTTGATCTTTGCTCTCTAACCCTCCTCTCGTCTCCAATGCCATCACCATCCATTGCACACAGGGGCCACCTGCTGAATAGCTTCAGTCAAAACTGTTCTAGAACAATCCGTAACCGGCCTCTGGGTGCAGCTCCAAGGTGATTGATCCCTCTTCCCTCTGAATCCAGCTCCCATCAGTCACTGATAGCAGGAGCTGTTCTCCAAGGAGCCTCGACACTCTCTGCAACAAGGACTTGCATTTATACAGTGCCTTCAACTCAGTAAAACACCTCAAGGTGCTTTAAGAAGCATACACATCACCATGGGAATAAGGAAGATTGTGTGTCCACAGCCAACTTTGAACTACAACGTTTATTGCTTATTCAAAAAGTGATGTAGTTTAAGAGACATGCATGACGTGTCATAACTAGTAAAAGTGCCTTGTTTTCCCTCGCTGTGTTGCTGGGTTTGTCTCTGCATTTGGACTTTTCCATATCAGTTGAGCAAAGTGTAGATATTTGTTCCTGAGATTAAAGCCACAATGTGGGAGGTGGCCATTTGGCCCGTCACTCCGGTAACAGGGGTGCAGCTAATTACCCATGTCCCAGGCATCTTGCAGGAAAACCCTTGCCTTACCCATAAGCAGGAGTTGGGAGAGACTCAGTGATTCAGTACGGTGCCCCTACTTCCGTTCAAACCTCCGCTCCTCACCAGCTCTCCCCATGATCCTGGAGATCGAGCTATGGTTTAGTTACGAGAGATATAATGGGGTAACTTTAACGCCACTGCCTGTGCCAGGAAACCCTGTGGGGATCTGGAGGAACCCTGGTTTGCACCTGCCTGATTTTGCTGTTGACTTCACTGAAATGAGGTGCTGTTAGGTATGTTTGTTAACAAATGTGAGGCAACAAATCAGAGAGTATGGTGCAAGAAGCATGTTGCACGTTATGACGTGATAGTTCCTACAGAACGCTGCTACCAACAAGCATGGAGACTACACGGGGCTAAGTTTTCAAAGTACACGTGTGAAATTTGGATAAGACTGGAACATGACTGCCCCTCCCAGAATCCCAAGTACAAAATTCACCCAAATGTTTCGGAATAGATGTAGAGTTACAGAGCCTTAAAATATCACCCCGTTGTAGTGAAATACTAAGCAGCAGTTTGTAAACACTTTCCAGATTCTCGTTAATCAAAAGTTGCATAATTAAAAATTGTCATCCTTCAGAGGTCAGAGGTGGCTATGTGGATTAAGCCCTGCTGAGCTGAGTCGTCCAGTTCAGTCTGCGGTCGGACAGGCCTCCGAGCCTCTCGGGGCCAAGAAGCTGCTGGCCTCAATCAACGGTCACACTGCTGATCACAGCCGGGAAGAGGTCGAAGAATCCCTGGGAGAAAACAGAGATTAAACGGATCACTCGGGCAAAACAAGGGATTGTCCAGCTCCGCACCACCGCCCTCCCACCACCAAATACCTGTCGCAAAGTACTCATGGGTTGAACGTTGCTGAAAAAGAGAGACATGTTGCTGAAGCTTTTTATCTTGCACTCATCAGGACAAATGCAAGAATGCCAAATTTCAAACGATCACCACAATTTATACTACAGGAGAAAAGGGTGCTGATTGGTTGGCAAGTTGACTCTGATTGGCCAAGGCGTTGCTTTGGAGAAAGCGATGGGGAACTATAGGCTCTCCAAGCTCAAGGATAATTCAAAAAAAGGTGTAAGGCTTGAACATATTCCTTCAGTTTGCAAAGAATGGGTATGTTCCAGCATTGTTCACTTTTTTGAGAGCAAAGCCTTTCTAGGCTGACTTGCCAACTCTTCAGCCTACAGGCAAATGGAGGGCACCACTTGATGGCGTGGCAGCTGTTTGGCATTTTATAGACCGAGATCATCCCTTGAGTTAGAGGCTTGACTCTGTATTAGCAACGGAAGAAAACACTCCTTATAACACTGAGCAATACTGCCACCGTCTGGTGGTATCATGTTAACACACCCAATAGAATAAAACTAAAGTATAGCGCCAACCGTACAAGCAGCTCTGAGCAGAGTTAACTGAACAAGGGAAATTAATCATCCTGATTCTCATCCTTGTTTACAAATGCCCCCAAAGTCTTTTCCTCTTCCTAAATCTGTAACCTCTTCCAGACCTACAAACCACTGTGATCTCTGTGTTCCTCCAAATCTGGGGTCTTGTGCGTCTGATTTCAATCATTCCACCACTGGCGGCTGTGCCTTCAACCCTGTAGGTCCTGAGCTCTGGACTTCTCTCCTTAAACCTCTCCTTCTTTAAGGCCCTCCTTCAAACCTTCCATCACCGACCAAGTTTGTGGCCACCTGTCCCAATATCTCCTTATGGGGCTGGGTGTCAAATCTTCTACGTCAACACTCCTGTGAGGTGCCTTGGGGATGGTTTTACTACATTGAAGGTGCTATATAAATGCAACTCGCCGTGAGGGCAAGACTGAGACAATCTGGAAGAATGGGCCCTGTGATTCCGGAGGCACCAAGAAGCGTTTGCAGATATGCTTTCCATCTTCCTGCTTTCCTCTAAAATGGTGGGAGAGATCTCTTCTGGCTGAGACATTAGCTGGGCACCTCACCTTTCCTGTACAGGGCAGTGGGGAGGTTTCAACAGCTAGAAAATGAATCCCTAGGCTGCAGCACTGAAATACATACCCACGTGCTGCTATTTACTGCACCATGGCGTCAGAATTTGCCACTTTATATATATATATATATATATATATATATATATAAGATTCCACAGCTATGAACAGCTCTCGCTGGCTTATGGAATTGAGAGAAAAGAAAGGCTGCATTTATATAGTGCCTTTCAGGACTTCATGCTGTCCCAAAATGCTTTGCAACCAATGAAGTACTTTTGAAGTACATTGCAGGAAACACAGAGCCAATTTGCACACAGCAGGTTCCCACAGACAGCAACGTGATAATGACTGGATAATCTATTTTGGAGATGTTGGCTGAGGGGGAAATATTGACCAGGACACTGGGGAGAACTTGTCTGCTCCTCTTCAAAATAGTGCCCTGGGATCTGACCCAGCTGAGAAAGCAGATGGGATCTTGGTCGACTGTTTCATTTGAAAGCAGCCCCTCAGACAGTGCAGCACGCTCTCAGCACTGCAATGTAGGCATCAACGTGCTCGTTTTGCCCAGACCTCTGGAATGGGACTTGAATCCATTAACCTCTGAAACAGAGGCAAGAGTGCTACCCACTAAGGCATGGCCTTACGAGGCTCTGTAATGACAGATAACACCAGCTCTAGATTAGTGCAGGTGCACACAGAAACATAGAAAATAGGAGCAAGAGTAGTTCACTCGGCCCTTTGAGCCTTTTCTGCCATTCAATACAATCATGGCTGATCCTCTAACTCAATGCCATACTCCTGTGCTCTCCCCTTACCCCTTGACAATTTTAGAGTCTAGAAATCTATTTCCTTCTTAAATATATTCAGTGACATGGCCTCTACAGCCCTCTGTGGTCGAGAATTCCACAGGTTCGCCACCATCTGAGTGAAGAAGTTTCTCCTCATTTCAGTCCTATACGGTCTACCCCATATCCTGAGACTGTGATCCCTTGTTGGAGATCCCCCCCAGCCAGAGGAAACATCATCCCTGCAGCCAGTCTGTCCATCCCTGTAAGAATTTTATGTTTCCGTGAGATCTCCCACCAGGTACCACACTGTAATACAGATGCAACAAATACCTGACTTGTAATGGGGCAGGCACCTCATGTATGACATTGGACTGTTAAAATAGGGTTGGAAGAGAAAGATGTCTGAGCATTGCTCAGGTTTACGCCATGTGACAACAAACAGAAGCTTACTGAAAACCGGGCCATATGTTGTAGGAACATAAGAACAGGGATGACCATTCAGCCTCTCGAGCCAGTTCCGCCATTCAATGTGGTCATTGCTGATCAGCATCTTAACTCCATCCACTTGCCTTGGTTCTGTAGGCCCTTCCCAACAAAAGTCTATTGCTCTCAGATTTGACAATTTCAACTGACATCCACACCCCCCCCCGCCCCCGCCGTCTCAACAACCTTTTGGGGGAGAACGCCCCAGGTTTCCATTACTCTTTGTGTGAAGTTTTCCCTGAGATCAGCCTAGCTCTAATTATTGAGGTTATGTTCCCCTTGTTAATTGGCTCCCCTGTTGATGGAGGCTCTGCATTTATCTTAAATCACTGGGCCTAATAACATCACTGTGTCAGCCAATAAGGTGGAGGCGAGGGCGGGTCTTACAGCAAGGCTGACAGCAAACAGAGTCTACTTCAATAGAGTCTCTATGAACTACAGCAAACCCAAAGTCCACAGGTCCAAACTGAAACCCTACATCATGACTGAAAGTCCCCCGATAAAAACCGGTAATTTCTCCAGCAGAGTGCTGTGTGGACAACAGTTAGATCATACACAATCAATGCCCGTCATTTACTACAGCACAGTCTCCAGATGGAACTGATGGGGGAGAATTATCCAAACATCTCCGCACTGGCCGCGACTTGTGGTGTCATTTTACCTGACTTAATTTGTGTACTGACTGCTAATGCGTGCCAGAGAGCAGCGTGTTGTTTACCTTGAATAGCGTGATGGTCTGGAGTACACTGGAAGTACAACACATCTCACGGATGGAATGCATGGCCAACTGCGGGGACCCCAAGTCCAATACTTTCAGCCCGAGGCCGGAGGCGAGGATGGGGCCGATGGTAGTCCCACAAGAGCTGTCGTTCCTTACCATGACATCCTGAAAAGAATTTGGTTTGGAGGTTGTTTAGAATTTATTGAGAGCGCATCACAGTGTTTTGTGAAGAAGCTGAGATTGTTCTCAAGATACAGGCGGTTAAAGGGTGGTTTAATATAAGTCTTCAAGATCATGAATGGGTTATAAAGTACATTTAAAAGAAAAACATATTTATTCATTCACAGGATGTGGGCGCTGCTGGCTAGGCCAGCATTTGTTGCTCATCCTCAATTGCCCTCGACAAGGTGATAGTCATAGAGGTCTACAGCACAGAAAAAGGCCCTTTGGCCCATCCAGTCTGCACCAGTCAAACAAGTACCTAACTATTCTAATCCCATTTTCCAGCAGTAGGCCCATAGTGAGCCTCCTTCTTGAACTACCGCAGTCCATGTGATATGTCCACAGTGCTAATAGGAAGGAAATTCCAGGATTTTGACCCAGCGAAGGTAAAGGAATGGCAATATATTTCCAAGTCAGCATGAGGCGTGGCTTGGAGGGGTCTTGTAGGTGGTGGTGTTCCCTTAAATCTGCTGCCCTTGTCCCTCTAGATGGTAGAGATCGCAGGTTTGGAAGGTGCTGTCGAAGGAGCCTTGGCGACTTTCTGCGGCGCACCTTGTAGATGATGCACACTGCTGCCACTGTGCGACGGCGGTGGAGGGAGTGCTGCCTTGCTCTGCGCGGTGTCGGGCTTCTTGAGCGTTGTTGGAGTGCGCTCATCTAGGCAAGTGCACACTCCTGACTTGTGCCTTGTAGACGGTGGGCAGGCTTTGGGGAGTCAGGAGGCGAGTTACTCGCCGCACGATCCCCAGCCCCTGACCTGCTCTTGTAGCCGCAGTCTTTATACGGCTAGTCCAGTTCAGTTTCTGGTCGATGGTGATACTCAGGACTTTGGTGTTGATTTGCTCCATCTCCCTTGATAGCCTTATGAAATGAAAACCCCACTGTTCTCAATCTGAGCATTTCAATCGCAGCCCCAGCATCAATAGCGTTTTAGGGGAGAGAGAGCTCTAAATTTCCACCACCCATGTGGGTAATGTCCTGCAACACCTCCTGCCTAAAATCTTAAAAGGACGGGCCACAATCTTACCTGGAGAGGGACATCCACACATTTAGCAATCTCGCGGACTATGGCAGCAGTGACAGCATTTGAGGCGTATCGTTGGTTGCTGCTAAATTTAATCACTGGCCCCTGAATGGGAATAAGAAAGGGCATCGTTAACAAATCTTTCAGGAGCAGAAGGGAGCAATGGCCAACCAGCGCTGGGCCCAGTGGCCCTCGCCCTCAGTAAAGCCCACCACAATCCAGAAAAACTGCACGGAATCACAAGACCAGTTTCATTTAAGTTTGGTTCACTGATTTTCTTCCATGGCCCGCGTCCTAGCTCACATCAAGTGCCATTCGCGGGTTATCCACTGTGTTCGGTCACCAACATCAGCTCCTGGTCTGGCAACACTTCAATTTTAAATTTCCCATCCTGTTTCTTAAAACCTCTCCATGGCCTCCCACCTCATAAGCCTCTGGGATCTGGCCTCTTGAGCATCCCCAATTTTTATCGCTCCACAGTTAGCTGCTGTGCTTTCAGCTGTCTGGGGCCTAAGCTCTGGAATTCCTTCCCTAAACCCCGCTGGCTCTCCCTCTCTCCTCCTTTAAGAGGCTTCTTTAACGTTCGCTCCTTCACCAAGCTTTTGCTCATCTTCCTTATATCCCCATATGTGGCTCAGTCCTATTTTTACTGATAAAGTGCTGCTGTGAAGCACCTTGAGGACATTTTACTACGTTGAAGACACTACATAAATGCAAATGATTGTCCTACTGGGCACTGGGTAAACATTTGATGGGCCAATCTCAGCATGCACTTTACCAAAGGCTTGTAATGGGCTGGGGGATGGGGTAAGGGCAGGGGTGGGGGGTAGTGATGCAGGCGGAGAGACCCTGACCCTGAAGCCCAAATATTTTTTCTGCCTTGGGCCTCATGAACTCTCAATGCAGCTCTGAAGTCCCACATAGTAAATATGGAATTTTATTTATGTTAAACCCATGCAAGCAGAGCAACGCAGCCGTTTAAAAATACAAATATCTTCACCTAGCTTGTAGTGTGAAGCCTGGGACCGAGGTCCCATCTGTTTGGTGGATGTTAAGGATCCCATGGCATCATTTGGAGAAGCTCAGGGAGTTCCCAAGGTGTCCTGTCCAACACTGCTTCCTCGATGGTGGTTGTAGCAGTTATGTTACTGGACTAATAATCCAGAGAACGCACGTTCATTTCAATTGGCTTTTAAAAGGTCCTAAAGCAAAAAACAAAAAGTGGGACCTAACTCTGGGGGCTTTGGGGTACCATAGTGCAATGGTTATGTCATTGTTTCAGTAATTTAGAATTTGGAGAAGGAGAGTTTAAATCCCATCGCTGTGAATTCAATTTAAAAAGGCAACTAAATAAACCTGGAAGTAGCAAGCTGGGATCAGTCAGAGTGACTGGGAGCTGCCAAACTGTCATAAAAACCTGACTGGTTCCCACTTATCCCTGACCTGCTATTTGCTCCACTCACTCTTAAACAGTATAAAATCCAGCACATTTCTACCTCTCTTCAGCTCTGAAGAAGAGTCACACGGACTGGAAACGTGAACTCTGTTTCTCTCTGCACAGATGCTGCCAGTCTGGAGTTTTCCAGCATTTTCTGTTTTTATTTCAAATTTCCAGCATCTGCAGTGTTTTGCTTTTGTCACAAAATCCCAACTGGGTCACAGTCAGTGCGGAGACTAGGGGCTGTATGGGGAGAATGTGTAATACTGTTTCTGAACAGGTGTTTCGTCTTTACAAACATTAAGGGCAACAAACTACCAGTTCATCTGAAAGAAGCAGGCGGCGATATAAGGAACGATAAAACTGCACAGTGCATTATGATCTGGAAGACATTGTCCGAAAGGACAGTGGGTGTATCTATTAAACTATCCACAATTACTTTCAACAGGGAATTGGATAGATATTAGATAAGGAAAAAATTTGCAGTGGCGGAGGGAAAGAGCAAGGGAATGGGCCTAATTGTATATGACTTTCAAAGAGCCAGCATAAGCGTGATGGGCAGAATGGCTTCCTTCTGTGCTGTATCACTCTATATATCTATAAATCTGTTTCTTCACGGCACTGTTTAAGGGATAAATGTTGGTCATGGCAATGGAGGGAAAGCCTGGGGTTCCATGAATAGTGGCGAGGGACCTTAAACGTTGGCTGGATCAGCAGGACGGGCAGAGGGAGTCTTGTTTAACAGAATGGGCAAAATCAAGGGCATCAAGCAACAAAAGCGATATGCTTCATTTTTAAAAACAGAGGTAATTTTACCGCTCACTCTGAAAGCTTTGGAGAATTTAATAGATGTCCATAAATCTCACCTTGTGCAGAGCCGGCATGTGATTTTCCTCATGTTTCTCTCTGAAAATAGAAAGCAAATTTCATTGAGTTCTGGAATAACGTTCTTGTTTAAAGCGGGGCGGGGGGGTCTAAGCTTCTCTGCTCCCGAGGGCCCCCACACTTCCCGTGTAAGAAACATTCTGCAGACCCCCTGTAACATAACATATATCTATATATTTTTTTTTTAGAGTGGCCGCTGTCACATGGATTAAAAACCAGTGACAAATTAGCGTACAGCAAGATCCCACAACAGAAAACCACATGGATCGCCATATACGTTCTTAAGCCCCAGGTGCATTTCTCAATATAAAAATGGTCACTTGTCATGGCCGTTCGCACCTTAGGTCAACGATGACCCTGGGATTTGGCAAGCTCCTGGTGGCAGTGAGGGTGCAGCAGGAAGGCAAGTCACAGAATCTTTACAGTGCAGAGGTCAGCCCACCGAGTCTGCACCGGCTTCTCTGAAACAGCATTCTACCTGGTCCCACTCCCCTGCCTCATCCTCACGACCCTGCACGTTCTTTCTTTTCAGGCAATCCAATTCCCTTTTGAATATCTCGATCGAACCAGCCTCCCCCACCCTCACAGGAAGTTTGTTCCAGACTCCAACCACCCTCTGGGTGAAAACATTTTTCCTCACATCATTTTTATCCCTTTTTCCAGTTGTTTTGAATCTGTGGCCTCTAATTCTTGATGCTCCCCTGATTGGGAACAGTTTCTCACTATTCATCCTGTCCATTGTTGGAGAAGGAAACAGTTAAAGGAGTTCAATTGCTAATTACTAGTTATCAACCTAAGTACCCATTTGGTTGCATAAAAGGGATAATAGGTGAGACATGTTCTCTCTGTAGAGAGTTTTATGCACCAGTAACAAAACTCTATCTGAAGGGATCTGTCTTGGTCTCGGTCTTTGTTATCAAATAGCTATTGAAGCTTAACATCCATACTCCTCAGGATCTTGTCTCCCCCTCAAGTCTCCTCTCAATCTTCTTTTCTCCAAGGAAAACAATCCCAACCTCTCCAATCTATCCGCATAGCTAGAGTTCTTCATTCCTGGAATCATTCTTGTGAATCTCCTTTGCACTCTCTCCAATGCCTTCACATCCTTCCTTAAGTATGGTGCCCAGAACTGGATGCAGCACTCCAGCTGAGACCTGACTAGTGTCTCATACAAGTTCGACATGACCTCCTCATTCTTGTACTCAATGCTCTATTAATAAAGCCTAAGATATTATATGTTTTATTAACTGCTCTCTCAACATGCCCCGCCAGCTGCAATGACTTATATATATATATACACTAAGGTCCCTCTTGTTCCTGCACCTCCTTTAGAGTTTCTCCCTTTATTTTATACTCTCTCTCCATATTCTCCCTGCCAAAATAAATTACCTCACGTTTTCTGCATTGAACTTCATCTGCCACTTGTCTGCCCAATCCACCAGCATGTCTATGTCCTTTTGAAGTTCAAGGCTATCCTCATCACAGTTGACAACGTTTCCATTTATCGTATCATCTGCAAATTTTGAAATCATGCCCTGAACACCACTGTCTAGGTTATTAATATATATCAGGACGAGGAAGGGTCCCAACACTGATCCCCGAGGATCTCTACCACAAACCTTCCTCCAATCTGAAAAACATCCATTAATTACTACTCTCTGTTTCTTGTCAATCAGCCAATTTCTTATCCGAGTGCCTATTCTCTCTTTTACTCCATGAGCTAGAATTTTGCTCACAAGCTCAATACCATCTAGAAGGACAAGGGCAGCAGATAGATGGGAACACCACCACCTGGAAGTTCCCCTCCAAGTCACTCACCATCCTGACTTGGAAATATATCGCCGTTCCTTCAATGTCGCTGGGTCAAAATCCTGGAACTCCCTCCCTAACAGCACTGTGGGTGTACCCACACCACATAGGCTGCATCATTTCAAGAAGGCAGCTCACTACCACCTTCTCAAGGGCAATTAGGGATGGGCAATAAATGCTGGCCCAGCCAGCAAAGCCCACATCCTGTGAATGAAAAGAAAAGTCTGTTGTGTGGCACTGTATCAAATGCCTTTTGAAAATCCATACACACATCATCAACAGCATCCTTATCAACTTTCTCTGTTAGCTCATCAAAAAACTCCAGCAAGTTAGTTAAACATGATTTTCCCTTAATGAATTCATGCTGCATTTCCTTAATTATCCTGCACTTGTCTAAGTGACTATTAATTTTGTCCCAAACTATAGTTTCCAGAAGTTTCCACTGAAGTCAAACTGACTGGTTTTAGTTGCCGGCTTTATCCTTGCACCCTTTTTTGAACAAAGATGTAATATTCGCAATTCTCCAGTCCTCTGGCACTCTAAGGACCACCAGTGTCTCTGCAATTCCCACTGTCGCTTCACTCTGTACCCTTGGATGTATCTCATCCAATCCTGGTACCTTATCTATTTTAAGTAAAGGTAGCCTTTCTAAAACCTCCTCCTTCTCAATTGTAAATTCTTCTAGTGTACCAGTTACCTCTTCTCTCACCTCGGCCTAGGTAGCATCTTCTTCCTTTGTAAAGACAGATGCAAATTACTCATTTAAAACCTCCATTATTTCTCTTGCAAGTCCCCTTTTTTTATCCCTAATCAACCCTACTCTTTCTTTTACCACCCTTTTATTATTTATGCTTATAGAAGACCTTGGAATTCCTTTTTACATTAGCTGCCAGTCCTTCTTATGCTCTCTCCTTGCTTTTATTTGTTTTCCCACTTCCCCTCTGGTCTTTTATTCAGCCTGATTCTCCAATGTATTTTCTGACATCCATCGCACGTACTTCTTCCTTTTCATCTTCACTTCTATCTCTCTCGTCATCCAGGGCACTCTGGATTTATTTGTCCTATCTTTCCCCCTTTCCCCTTCAAGGGAATATACCTTGACATTGTCTGCAATACTTTTTCTTTGAAGGTGGCCCATTGTTCAGCCACCATCTTTTCTGCCAACATTTGATTCCAACTCACACAACTCAGATGTATTCTCACCCCATCGAAGTTGGCTTCCCCCAATTAATTATCTCTGCTCTGGTTTGTTTCTTGTCCTTTTTCATGGCCAATCTAAAGCTTATGATACAATAGTCACTGTCCCCTAAATGCTCTCCCACTAATATTTGATCCACTTGGGCCAACTCATTCCCCAGAACCAGGTCCAACAGTGCCTGCCCTCTCATTGGACTGGGAACATACTGCTGCAGAAAATTATCTTGAACACATTCCAGGAACTCTGGCCCCTCTTGTCTCTTTGCACTAATTCCTATCCCACTCTATATTTGGATAATTCCTGCATCTCCCTGTAATTTCTTTGCAAATTTGTTTCTCTATATCCCTTCCACTATGGTCTATGCACTACACAAATTGATGTTATTGCACCTTTTTCATTCCTTACTTCTAGCCAGAGAGATTCTGTCCTTGATGCCTCTGGAACATCCTCTGGAACATACTGTAATGCCATCTTTAAACAATGTTGTCACTCTTCATCCCCTTTTCTTCCTTTCTTGTCTCTCTTAAACACCTTCTACCCAAGAATATTTAACACCCAGCCCTCCCTTCTTTGAGCCAGGTCTCTGTTATTGCAATAATAATTCCATGTCAACTCGTGCCTGTAGTTCACTAACCTTATTAACCACACTCTGCGTATTCACATACTTGCACATTAGCCCTGATTTAGGCTTTTTTACTTTCTCCCTTTGACCCCATCTAATGACTTACTATTGCCTACTCTAATTCTATCAAACTCTCAAAGTATTCTATCAACTTGATACTACTCTCTGCTTTACCCTCCTTATCAGTTAATATTTTTCTACTTCCCATTGACAGTTCCTCTCCTCTCCACTCTGAATTTGCCCTCAGGATCCCATCCCCCGGCCAATCTAGTTTAAACCTTCCTCGACTGCATTAATAAACTTCCCCACAAGGACATCAATCCCAGTCCTGTTAAGATGTAACTCGTCCTTCTTGTACAGGTCCCACCTGCCCCAGGGCCAGTCAGAATGCCTCAGAAGTCTAAAGCCCTCCCTCCTACTCCATTTCTCCAAACAGAACTTACCACATGAACCTAATTCGTTACTCACTCGGTCTCCATCTCACTCAGGTGTAGTCACCTGTTTCCTCATGCGCCCCTTACTGTTACACTCAGTGAATTGACTTGTGAAACAAATTATTGGGGTAAAGAGGCTGAAGTAGGCAGTAGGCTGAAGGAATGGAATCATGGGGTGATGAGATGCTTTTCGGTAGAGAGAGGGAATTCTTTCCTAGGCTGTGGACATCGCTGGCTAGGCCAGCATTTATTGCCCACCTCTAACTGCTCTTGAGAAGATGAGTTGCCTTTTTGAGCTGCTGCAGCCCATGTGGTGTAGGTGTAACCATAGTGCTGTTAGGAAGAGAGTTCCAGGGTTTTGACCCAGCGACAGTGAAGGGATAGCGAGATATTTCCAAGTCAGGATGGTGAGTGGCTTGGAGGGGAACTTCCAGTTGGCGGTGTTCCCATCTATCTGCTGCCTTTGTCCTTTTAGGTGGTAGAGGTCGCGGGTTTGGAAGGTACTGTCAAAACAGCCTTGGTGAGTTGCTGAAGTTCATCTTGTAGATGGTAAATATTGCTGCCACTGTGTGTTGGTGGTGGAGGGAGTGGATAGGTGAAGTGGGTTGAAGTGGGTAGATGGGTTGTCAATCAAGCGGGCTGCTTTGTGCTGGATGGTGTCAAGCTTCTTGAGTGTTGTTGGAACTGCACTCATCCAGAAAAATGGAAAATATTTCATCACACTCCTGACTTTGCCTTGGATGGTGGATAGGCTGTGGGGAGTCAGGAGATGAATTACTCAACACAGAATGCTCAGCCTCTGGCCTGCTATTATAGCCACAGTATTTATATGGCTCGTCTAGTTCAGTTTCTGGTCAATGGTAACCCCCAGGATGTTGATAGTGGGGGATTCAGCGATGGGGAGGCGATGGTGTAATGGTATTGTTGCCGGACTCATAATCAATAAACCCAGGATAATGCTCTGGGGACCCGGGTTTGAATCTCTCCATGGCAGATGGTGGAATTTGAATTCAATAAAAATCTGGAATTAAAAGTCTAATGATGACCATGAAACCATTGTCAATTGTTGTAAAAACCCATCTGGTTCACTAATGTCCTGTAGGGAAGGAAATCTGCTGTCCTTATCTGGTCTGGCCTACATTTGACTCCAGACCCACAGTAACTTGGTTGACTCTTTAATGCCCTCTGAACAAAGGCAATTAGGGATGGGCAATAAATGCTGGCCTAGCCAGTGATACCAACATCCCATGATTGAATGAAAAAAAATGTCAATGAATGTCAAGAGGCAATGGTTAGGTTCTCTCTTGTTGGAGATGGTCATTGCCTGACACTCGTGTTGCCTGAATGTTACTTGCCACTTATCAGCCCAAGTCTGAATGTTGTCCAGGTCTTGCTGCATTTGGACATGGACTGCTTCAGTATCTGAGGAGTTGCAAATGGTGCTGAACATTGTGCAATCATCAGCGAACATCCCCACTTCTGACCTTATGATGGAAGGAAGGTCATTAATGAAGCAGCTGAAGATGGTTGGGCCGAGGACACTACTCTGAGGGATTCCTGCAGTGATGTCCTGAGATGACTGACCTCCAACAACCTCAACCATCTTCCTTTGCACTAGGTATGACTCCAACCAGCAGAGAGTTTTCCCCAATTCCTACCGACTTCAATTTTGCTAGGGCTCCTTGATGCCACACTCTGGCAAATACTGCCTTGATATCAAGGGCAATTAATCCTACCTCCCCTCTCGAGTTCAGCTGTTTTGTCCATGGCAACGCTGATGTACAAAAAAGCGGCTCAGGCTTTCCTTTCATACCACAAGGTGCTTTATACCTTGCGTTTTCTTATTCATTCATGGGATGTGGGTGTCGCTGGCGAGACTAGCATTTATTGCCCATCTCTAATTGCCTTTGAGAAGGTGGTGGTGAGCTGCCTTCTTGAACCACTGCAGTCCATGTTGTGAAGATACTCCCGCAGTGCTGTTAGGAAGGGATTTCGGGTTCTTGATCCAGAGTGAGGATAGCCATAGCTTTAATATTACTGGACTAACAATCCAAACTAATGATCTGAAGACATGAGTTCAAATCCCACCATGGCAGCTGGGGAAGTTAAATTCAATTAATAAAACTGAAATAAGGTTCTAATCTCATTATTAATGATCATGAACCCATCGGATTGTCATAAAAACCCATCTGGATCAATAATGTCCTTCAGGAACTAGAAATCTGACATCCTTGCGCGGTCTGGCCAAAACCTATCCTTTTTCATCAATTCATAAAGATTAACGCTCAATGACTCAAATGTCATGCAAATACGGTTGCAGAGTGTGTGAAGATTTCTTGCATGTGAATGACATTCATGTTATTGTCTCTGTCTTACTTTCCAGGTGCTCCAGAATCACAGATCCACAGCAGGATGGATGACACTTAACTACCCTCTGAAATGACCTGACAAGCCATTCAGTTGTATCAAACTGCTACAGAAAGGTTATACCTGCTAGAATACACATGACATTGGTTTAATCTTTTTAAATAACAAGCAAGAGAGCTAGGTGAACCATTGCCATGCAATTCTGCACTGTTTTGTTGACTAGTTGTTTGTTCACCCAACTACATTGCTAGTCTAGACATCAGAGAGGAATAAAAGCAAAAAACTGCGGATACTGGAAATCCAAAACAAAAGCAGAAACAAAAACAAAATCTATTTTTCCTTGGTTCTGTTGAAGAGTCATACGGACTCGAAACGTTAACTGTGTTCCTCTCCGCAGATGCTGTCAGACCTGCTGAGTTTTACCAGAGAGGAATAATCTGGGCAGCAACAACATGTCATCCTGTAAAAGAGGAATTTAGAACACTTACGAGTAGTTGGGGTGGACAGCATGTGCCATGTCCGAGCTGATCATGAATGACTTGGGCATGGCTTCCTCAAACGCAGTCAGGTTTTGGCTACTGGAAGACAGGCGACGTAAAATTAACTCTGTCAGGGAAGACCCTGCTCCCTGGGCACTCTCACTGCCAACCTTCATACCCGGGGAGCGAGGGAGAGGGAAAAAAAAAAACAAGATTAGAACTTGGGTTCAAAGCACAATTGTACTGGAAGCATTCTAGCTTCCTAGGAACAAAGAAACAGGAACAGGCCAGTCAGCTGCTTGAGCCTGTTCCTTGATTCAATGTAACCTTGGATTAAGCTGCATTTTAAAGACACAAAAAGCCTCTTTGCTTCCAGGGAAGAGCAGAGAGACTTGGATCCAACAGGACTGTGAATAGGGAAGATTTCTAGTCAACGTAAAGCTTTGCTGGCCTGAAATTTCCAGCTGGGTGAGGAACGACCTCCCAATTCCACCAGCAGTTGAGTCCCAGGATCTGTCACTCTGACAAGTGCCGGCCATGGTTCAGGGGGTGCTGGGTGATTACAGTCGTGGATTCAAGCCCCAGTCCAGAGACTTGAAGACAAAATCTCAGCTGACACATCCACTGCAATACTGAGGGTGTGCTGCACTGACGGAGGTGCCATCTTTCAGATGAGGTGTTAAACCGATGTCCTTCCCGCCCTCTCTGGAGGACTTAAAGAGCAGGTGGATTTTTCCTGGTGTCCTGGCTAATACTTATCCCTCAAATAAATATCACTAAGAGATTCTCCAGGCATTTACTTGATTGCTAGCTTTGGGATCTTGCTCTGTGAAAACTGGCTGTCACGTCTGAGAACGGCACTATATAAATGCAAGTCCATCCTTCTTTACTCAGAGCAGGCAATGTGATAATGGCTAGATGATCTGATTTGGTTGAGAAATAAATGTTGGTCCGAATAACTCCTTCACTCCTCTTCAAAATTAGTGCTGTGGGATCTTTTAAATCCACCTGAGACAGCAGATGGTGCCTCAGTATAAAGTTTCATCCTGAAGACAGCAGCTCAGACAGTGCAGTGCTCCCTCAGTATTGCACTACTGTGTTGAGCCTGGATTATGGACTCGAGTCTCTGGAGTGGGATTTGAACACAAAACTTTCTAGCCCCAAGGTGACAGTGTTACCCACTGGACCACAGCTGATGCCACTGGGGGCCCATTAAGAACATAAGAAGTAGAAACAAGGATAGGCCATTCGGCCCCTCCAGCCTGCTCTGTCAGTCAATAAGATCATGGCTGATTCAATTGTGGCCTTCATTCCACTTTCCTGCATGGATTCCATGAACCTTGACTCCCTCGCTGATCTAATTCAGCCTTGAATATATTCAATGACCCAGCCTCCACTGCTGGCTGGGGGAGAGAATTCCAAACTCTAATGACCCTCTGAGAGAAGAAATTCCTCCTCACATCCATCTTTAAAGGGAGACAGACCCCTTATTTTGAAACTGTGGCCCCGAGTTTTAGATTTTCCCCCAAGGGGAGACATCCACTGAGCATCCATTGAGGGAGGTGGCTCTTTATATGGAAGCTTTAACCTGATGGTAGAGTCACAGACCCGGATTTACATACAGACAGCTGATGGGAAGGAAAATGGGGCACTGGGTTTTTGTTGCACTTCTTCTAATGTAAAGCAGCTCTCGCTTGTGACGCTGTACGAACAGCAGGCAGCTGGAGTGTTGTTCATTTACAATGAACAGCCTAAAGGTTTGTGAGATCGATGAGGGATCCCGGATCAGCTCTCCATAAACAAGAGGGACTGGGGGAACGTGCCGTTCACTGAACCAGGTGCGATTTAGCACACTGAACAAGGGGAAAGGAGCGATAGAGAAACTGCGGTGACCTCTGAATTGCCTTTCGGAATAAGGTCACCGTTGTTTGTTGCACAGAGTTGCATGCGAGCTTGAAAGAACCCACAATTCCCCCACACACAACACCACAAATTATAAACCGAGATGACACTCCTGCAGACAAGCAACTGAAGCACCATGTGTAATGCATGAACTCAGGTGGATAGATGGCTAGTGTGTGGCTCAGAACGATGCCAACAGTGTGGATTCAATCTCTGTACCGGCTGTGGTCATTCATGGAGGCCTGCCTTCTCACCTGGCCCCATGCTTGATGTGGAGTGGTGCCCTTCAAGCTACACATAACCAATTGTCTCTCTCTAATGGAGACAGATATCTACGGTCCTTCATGGACTATGGCTAATTTCCTTAATTACCTTAGCAGAAGTGATGTCTGTGGGCTTTTGACATTCATCCATCTTGCATAGCAATTACACACAGAAATAGGACATTCAGTCCAAATGGCCCATGCTGGTGTTTACGCTCCACATGAACCTCCTCCCAACCCCCCTTCAGCTCATCTTATCGGCGTATCCTTCTACTTCTTCCTTCCTCATGTGTTTACCTAGCTTCCCTTAATTGTAACTCTGCTATTCACCTCAACCGCTCCCCACGCTAGTGAGATCTACATTCTCACCACTCTCTGGGTAACGAAGTTTCTCCTGAATTCCCTCTTGGATTTATTGGTGACCATCTTGCACTGATGGCCACTAGCTCCGGTCTTACCCGCAACGTCTACCGTATGAAAACTTCTTACCTCTTCATTGTCAAACAGCGTAACCACTCGGATATTGCTGTCCTCTGCAAGCGTCCCACCCTCCTTGGACGATTCTATCAGACCCTGCAGAGGATACAGAAAATGGCCTTACTGTCGAGGCATTAAAACACAAAGTGGAAATGTCACGCGCCACTTTACTTCAGTGGGTAGCACTTGCCCGTCTTGGGTCAGAAGGCTGTGGGTTGGCGTCTCGGGCTTTTCACTCACGCTTCTGTCATGTCAGCCGTGGCTCATCAGCATTGCTCGAACCCACGACCTTCAAACTCGGAGGCGAGAGTGCTGTCCACTCAGCCATGGCTGGGGTTTCAATCAGTCTAACGTCAGCAGTGGGAAAACTACTGGAGAACATTGTCAAGGACAAAATAAATTCTCATTTACATAGCTCATTTAGTATAGTAAATTCCCAGGAGCATTGTGAAACAAAATTTGGCCCCAAGCCACAGAGCAGATATTAAGACAGATGACCAAAAGCTTGGTCAAAGAGACAGGTTTTAAGGAGCAACTTAATGGGGAAAAGAGAGGTAGCAAGGTGGAGGGGTTTAGGGAAGGAATTTCAGAGCTCAGCATCCAGACAGCTGAAGGCACGTTACCCAATGGTGAGGTGAAGGAAGTGGGTGATGCCTTACGCAAGGACTGGAGAAATGCAAAGATCTTGGAGGGATGGAGGAGATTACAGACATAGAGGGATTTAAAAACAAGGATGAGAATTTTAAAATCAAGGTGTTGCTGGGTTGGGAGCCAGTGTAGGTCAGCAAGCACAAGGTCGATGGGTGAACAGTTTGTGGTGTGAGTCGGATTATAGGCTGTAGTCAAAGTAAAAGTAACATGGAGGGGCAAGTGCGCAAGCAGCCTAAATGGCTACTGAACAGAAGAACACAATCAACAGAGACACCACGTTCGGCTGTACGTTACTAGTGACTAAAATTGGACTGCGGCGGTTCAAGAAGGCAGCTCACCACCACCTTCTCAAGGGCAACTAGGGATGGACAATAAATGCTGGCCCAGCCAGCGAAGCCCACATCCCCTGAACGAATAATAATAAAATTTGCAGTAATTAGACACTGACCGGGTGACTACTGACAACAACTTACACTTACATAGCGCTTTTAACATGGTAAAATATCTTTACAGCAGAATTCCCAAACAAAACTTTTCACCAAACTACACGAGGAAATATTAGGACTGGTGACGAAAAGCTTGGTCAAAGAAATTAGTTTTAAGGGTGTCTTAAAGGAGGAGAGAGAGAGAGAGATACGGAGTGGTGAAGAGGATTAGGGGTGAATTCCAGAACGGTGTCCCTTTTTCCTCATTGCTTGGTATCAGCATTAAACGGAGCTGCATTCAGCTGAAGGTGGTTAAAGCACATTACCTGCAGAGCACAGTAGCAGCTGTGTAAATTATCCAATCGTGGTGCAAATATAAATTCCTTAAAAGCACCGCCCAGAGCCTAGAAAGGAGAGCAGGGAACCTGGTAAAGCACAATGAAAGCAGCAGCAACTATACCACATCAACCTGCCCTTGCACACCTACAGACAGTGATCAATGCAGCCGCTAAAAATTAAACAAACCAACATTTCCTTGTCTTGTGGAGTAAGAAGCAGAGTTAATAGTTCAGGTTAATGATCTTTTGAAAGGTACCGAAATGTTAACCCAATTGGTCTCCTCACAGTTATTTTTGTTATTCATTCACAGGATGTAAGCATCGCTGGCAAGGCCAGCATTTACTACCCATCCCTAAATGCCCTTTAGAAGGTGATGGTGAATACAACTGAGGCCATTTTAGAGAGCAGTTAAGGGTCAACTACACTGCTGTGGGTCTGGATGGGGCAAGGATGGCAGATTTCCTTCCCTCAAGGACATCAGTGAATCAGAGGGGAACTTCCAACAATTCAGCAGTTTCATGGTCACCATTACTGATACAAGCTTTTTATTCCAGCTTTATTTAATTAATGGAATTTAAATTTTCCAGCTGCTGTGATGGGATTTGTCTCAGGCCCATGGATAATTATTCCAGGACTCTGGAATGCTGGTCCAGTAACATAAACACAATGCTACTGTACTCCTATAAATGATGCTGCATGACCTGCTCAGTGTTTCTATTTGCGACATCCAGCATCTGCAACATTTTGCCCTTGTCTTCTTCTCTGACCCTCCCCAACACACACATAAATGCTGAAGCCATAAACCGTGGCCCACACTACCTGTGCAGAACAAAACATCAAAGGGTGGTAGAAGTTTGGAACTCTCTTCCGCAAACGACAACTGATGCTAGATCAATCATTATTATAAAATACGAGATTATAGATTTTAGTTATCCATTGGTGTTAAGGGACTAAGGCAGCAGTGTGGAGTTAGATCACAGATGAGCTATAATTTCACTGAATGGCGGAAAAAGCTCAAGAAACTGAATGGTCTCCTTCTGCTCCTATCAACTGACATCTTTTAAATAAGATTAGAGATTAGGGACAGGTTATGGGCAAGTTGAACTTGCATTCATATACTGCATTTCACAACTTCAGGATGTCCCACAGTTCTTTACAGCCAATGAAATGCAGTCATTCATGTCATGTAATGGCCATGTAATCTGTATTTTTTTTTTAGGTGTTGGTTGAGGGATTTATGTTGACCAGGAGAGCGGGGAGAACTCCCCTGCTCTTTTTCAAATACAGCCAAGGGTTTCTTCTTGACATCTACCTCTGACAGTGCAATATTCCCTCAGTGTCAGCCTGAATTTTGGGATCAGGTCTCTGGAGTTGGTCTTGAAGCAGCAACCACCTGATTCAAGGAGATGAGAGTGCTACCACTGAGCCAAGACTGGCACAAAGAGTACAGAGAAATGGTGAACTTCTGAATTAAGGTAATGGGTGCCTGCACGAGGGAAAGGAACATTTTTCTACTTGTCATATCATGTGTCCCAACAAATACTCCCAGGACAGGTACAGCACGGGGTTAGATACAGAGTAACGCTCCCTCTACACTGTCCCCATCAAACACTCCCAGGACAGGTGCAGCACGGGGTTAGATACAGAGTAAAGCTGCCTCTACACTGTAATCATCAAACGCTCCCAGGACAGGTACAGCACGGGATTAGATACAGAGTAAAGCTCCCTCTACACTGTCCCCATCAAACACTCCCAGGACAGGTACAGCACGGGATTAGAAACAGAGTAAAACTCCCTTTACACTGTCCCCATCAAGCACTCCCGACAGGTACAGCACGGGGTTAGATACAGAGTAAAGCTCCCTATATACGAATGCTTTCAAAACATCTGGGACACTTCAGATAAGACACTTTACATAAAACAGCAACAGGTCATAACCGTACACATAATGCCATGTACCTATTGTATATATATATATATATATATATATATGTATATCTATATACACGCATACAAGAATGTGCATGCATGTACACAGCTTTAGAAATGCATAGAAGCCATCCATCCACACATGCGCTTACTGCTATTTTAAACTTATAACATTTCAACTGCTCATTGAGTTTGGAGGAGTGTCAAGCCAACAGCAACCCCTCTTCTTTGCCCCAATCTCCTAAATGTGCTGCCTCCTGCTGGAGTACAGTTCCACAAGGTAATGCCTATTCCTTGCCACCAGCCAGGTGACCCTTTCTCAGGTGAGCGTCAGGAGGCCACTGCAGCTTGGATGGCATTACAGGTCAGCCTGATCCCCTCTCAGCCAATATCACAAGTTATCACACAGCAATCAGGAGCAGGAACCCTGGTAGATATTCCGCCTGCCCCACCTACTCTCCCACACCCTTACTCCAAGTCAACTATTAGTACTGTGGGTGAGATCACACTGAGCTGCGAACCTGGAACCCCAGCGACTTGACCACAAAACATAGGCTGACAGACAAGGGCAGTACTGAGGGAGTGCTGCACCTTCACAGGTGTCATCTTGCAGATGAGGCACTAAACCGAGGCCCTGTCTAGTTCTGAGCAGTTGTAAAAAGATTCCACAGTCACTACATTGAACAAACACAGAAGGGGTGGCAAGGAGTGGGGAGCATCCTGGACCAATATTTATTCCTCAACCAACATCACTAATGCAGATTTACCTGGAAAAACTCAGCAGGTCTGGCAGCATCGGCGGAGAAGAAAAGAGTTGACGTTTCGAGTCCTCATGACCCTTCAACAGAACTGGAATTCCAGTTCTGTTGAAGGGTCATGAGGACTCGAAATGTCAACTCTTTTCTTCTCCGCCGATGCTGCCAGACCTGCTGAGTTTTTCCAGCTAATTCAGTTTTTGTTTTGGATTTCCAGCATCCTCAGTTTTTTGTTTTTATCACTAATGCAGATTACCTGGTCATCACCACCTCTGGAAGCTTGCTATGTGGAAATTGGCTGCTGAGTTTCTTCATCATTACAGTGACTACTCTTACTTCATTGGCTGTAAAGCGCTTTGGGATCACCTGAGGTCATGAAAAGTACTATATAAATGCAAGTCTTTCCTTTTTTATTTTTTCTCCATCTGGCACTGCACTTACCAAACAAATCACCTGTGGAAGCTAACTCATCACTCTAAATATGATCGCCAATAGCTGCATTCTATGAAGCCACCTCACAAAGAGAGACAGAGAGGGAAAGAGAGAGAGAGAGAGAGACTCACCCCAGGCTGAGTATCAGCCAGACACAGCTCAAAGTCTATGATGTTGTCCACATTCACTCCCAACTGTGTGCAGAGCAGTTTCAAAAGGACAGGGTGGTGTTTATCTGACTGTGGATGAAAGCAAACCGATAAAAACTCAGTAGGAGTAAGAGGGAAAAAAATTAAGAGTACCTTTCATTTATATAAATGATAATAAAAACATACTTTTGGGCAGAATTTTCCACCCTTCGGAGGGGGGGCGGGGGGAGGGAATTCAGGAGCACGTGCCTCTGATCGGTGCTCCCAATCGGGGGCACGCCGCCATTTTACACCATTTTAAGGCCCTCTCAGCATGATGTCTGCAAGGAAACGCTATGCACTCCCCGTGCAGCAGAGGCTGGGGTGGGGGGGTGGATTTCCTGAGCCGAGTGCGCTTTCGCATGCGCGTGAAAGAGCACATCATCTCCCTGAGGCTAAGCGCCGCCTCAGAGAGATCGGCTCCACATTAATAAATGGTAAAAACAAAGAAAAAAAAATTTCCCTGACATTTCCCTTCCTCATGTGACACTGTCACATGAGTTGGTACATGCCCATCACTTTTAGTTACACTTTTATTAAATTTTAATAAACCTACATGAAACCTCATCTCGCCTATCATCTAAGGTTGGACGGGCAGGTCCACTAATTACGTTAAGTACTTTGTCAATGGCCTCAATTGGCCATTGACAGGTCAGCAGGCACATAGCTGATTCAGCTGAGACTCCGCCGACCTGAAAATTGAAATGAGGCGGGGTGACGTTGGGAGTTCCGCCCGACATCATCCTGCGTCATTTTATGCATCGGCGAGCGGGCCCAGCACCCCACTCGCCGACTGGGAAATCCTGGCCTTTGTTTTGAAGAAACACCTGCAAGGGGTGATGGTGGTAGGGGAAAAACATTTCAGCCCAGCAATCTGGTCGAGACCTGAATCCACCTCACCAGAGTAGAAGGACAGCATTCTGAAAAACAGATGGCGTTCAACTAGGCCCTTATCTCAATACAGTCAGCACAGAAGGCCATTCAGCCCTTGGGTCTATGCTGGCTCCCTGTGGAGCAATCAGGTTAGTCCCATTCCTCCACTCTATCCCCATTGCCCTGCAAGTTTATTTCCCTCATGTACCCATTCGAGTTCCTTTTGAAAACATTCATCATCTTTGCTTCTACCACCCCCATGGGCAGCAAGCTCTAGGACATTACCACTCACTGTGTAGAAACATTTCTTCCTCACATTGCCCTTGCATCTCTTGCCCAAAACCTTAAGTCTGTGTCCCCTGGTTCATGTACCATTAGCTAATGGGAACAGCTTTTCTTTGTCTCCCTTATCCAAACTGGTCATAAACTTGTACAACTGACTCATCAAATCTGCCGTCAATCTCCTTTGCTCCAAGGAGAACAACCTAGTTTCTCCAATTTAACCTTGTAGCTAAAATCCCCCATCCCTGGAACCATTCTAGTAAACCTCCTCTCCACGCTCTCAAGGTCCCTTACATCCTTCCTAAAAAGTGTGGTGACCAAAACTGGACGCAATACTCTAGTTGTGGCCTAACCAAAGCTTTGTAAAGGTAAAATGGGAGGTTAACTAACAGAGAAGCTGGTGAAACTGTGCTAAATCAATCCGTCAACTTTGGAACGTGGTCTTAAAACAAAGACAGAAAGGTTCAATGTGATCCTCCAGATACACAAATAACATTACTATACAGACATCAACATTTCCAAGTGCTTTTCTGTTACAGTAATTTTAAAGAACAAATCAAACATTTGTTATAGTTCAAGACTGAAAAATGATGTGAAAAGTTATTTGCAAAGCCAGACACCCATATTCCCAACAAAGATCTGTAAAGACTGCAGCTGTCTAAGACAGATAAAAGTTTGTCTGGACGGTGACCTTCCTCTCAGCTCTAATCGCTCTTGCCAATGCTCAAACAATCAACAATATGGCTCCTCCAATTATTCCTCGCATTCTTCTCTGAATATTCTGTCCTATACACTCTTCCCTCTTTGCCTCTGAACACCCTATCCATTCACCCTTCCTGGGAACAACATAGGAACATTGGAAATAGGAGGTAGAGTAGACCATTCAGCCCCTTGAACCTGCTCTACCATTCATGGCTGATTTTCTACCTCAATGCCAGTTTCCCCACACTTTCCTCATATCTTTATATTTGATATCTTTAATATCTAGAAATCTATCAATTTCCTACTTTGTCTCTGAATATCTCGTCCACACATTCTTCCTCCTACTGGATGAAGTCAGTAGTCATGACACCATTTCTTACACAATCATCTCCTAGGCTTTATAAACTTCGTCTGTCTCATTTTTCCACTCCTCCTACAATCTATTTCTTTTCCAAACCTCTTCTGACCTCTTCCGACAAAGCCACAGCTTGGCAATTTGGCGTTAATGGCAAAGTTCTAAAGTGTGTGCAGGAACAGAGAGACCCTGAGGTTTCATGTCCATAGATCTTTGAAAGTGGCAGGATACCTTGAGAGAGTAGTTAGCAATGCATATGGGATCTTGGGCTTCATAAATAAATAGTGGTACTGAGTACAAAAGCAGGGAAGTTATGCTGAAACTTTATAAAGCTCTGGTTACACTCCAACTAGAGGTTTGTGTTCAACTCTGGTTACCCCACTTTAGGAAGGATGTGAGAGGGTGCAGAGGAGATTTTCCAGAATGGTTCTAGGGATGAGCAATTTTAGCAACAAGGATAAGATAGAGAAGCTGGGGTTGTTCTCCTTGCAGCAAAGGAGATTTGGGGGAAGATTTGACAGTGGTATATTAGATTATGACAGGTTTAGATAAAGGTGGACAAAGAAAAGCTGTGCCCATTAGCTGATGGTACAAGGACTAGGGGGCACAGATTTAAAGGTTTTGGGTAAGAGATACAAGCGCAATATGAGGAAAAACCTTTTCACTCAGCGAGTGGTAATAACCTGCTGCTTAGGAGAGTGGTGGAAGTGAACATGTAAATGGTTTCAAAAGGAAATTGGATGAGCATTTGAGGGAAATAAACTGGCAGGGCTACGAGACAGAGCACAGGGTCGGGGGGGGTGTGAGAGAATGGGGCTGACTGGATTCCTCTACAGAGATAATTATGCATTTCAAAAATCTTCTATTACAAACTTGCAACAATCGCAGCTCCTTTTCCCTCATCTCTAACCACATGTTATTCTGTAAGATAGCCAAGGCCTTTCATCTGAATCTCTCAATGATAAACCTATCCATTTCACAAGAGAAATGTAATAAATATTATTATACTGGTCCGCAAGGGATGAATTGGCTTTCAAATAATAATGAACATGTTGATTCACCATTTGACACGCATTGCTGGCATTTCCAGTAGATTTCACTCCCAGTTCTAGCTGCTCCTGCACAGCTGTAGCTATGATCGGAACCCTGGAGAGGTACACACAGTTAGCATTCAGCATAGCTATCAGTGGGATTTCACAAAAATTCCAAAACACCAACTTATAGACTGCGGATGTAATTGGCAAACAAGTTTGATATAGATATCTGCTGGATAATAGATTTTTTTTAGGAAGAATGAGACGGTCACATACTCCTTGGAAAGTGAATGTCCAAATGGGGTAGAGAAACAAGGGGATCTCAGGGGGTACAGATACACAAATCATTACAAATAGTGATGCGGGTTAATTATGTCATTAAAAAGCAAAGGACTGAAATTCATATCTAGAGGTTTAGAGTTGAAATGCAGAAAAGCTATGTTAAACTCTTTGGTTAAAACATACTTGTGAACATTTCAGTTCTTCATACTATAAAAAAAATATAAAGGCACTCTACTGAAGGTGCAAAAAATGTGCAAGAATGATAGCAGAGCTGAGAGGTTATACCTATCAAGAAAAGGTTGAACAGGCTAGAGCGCTGTCTCTCTTGAGAAAAGAGGTGACTGAGGGATGACCTGATAGAGGTCTTTAAAATTATGAAAGGGTTTGATAAGGGTAATGTAGAAATTATGTTTCCACTTGCAAGGAAGTCTAAAACTAGGGGCCATTTTGATGAAAGTATAATAACTTTCATAATATTTTTCTGGTTATTGTAAAGGTTAGGTTTATGAGTGTAAGTGCAGATGGTTCTGTCTGTGTGATTTAATGACATTTGGAGTCAAGTAGACTGCAAGCTTGAAATCATCAAAAGAAGCTAGGTGTAAAAATGTGCTAGAGATGCTAATGAGTTGCTGGTTTAGCACGTAAGGTGTGAAAGGAATTTGCATTTTTAGACAAATGAAGGGATTGTTTGGATTTCAATGGGATTTTAGTCTGTTTACAACTAGCCAGATAAGCAAGGCTAAGGAGTGTGTTTATTTTTCCCAAAGGTTACTGACAATATTGACAACGTGAAAGTTTTTATATTATGAGTAAGATACAGTTTCAAAGGCATATGGAACAATAGAATTTACATATTAAAGAGAGAGAAACCTATATAAAGGAGAATGAAAGGTGATGTGGAGAGGACCATGTAAGATCTAATAGGAGTGAAACAGCCTTCAAGAAGCCTCCAGCCATTTGTGCATAAGTCTGCTATGTAAAACAACTGAAGTTGGGGAATCCATTTGGAATTCCACTGTCAAGTGAGTACTGTGTTAATTTGGTGATTTTGTTTTAAATCTAAAATCTATTTTGGACTGTTGCTTTAAAGGGGTGTAACTGGGAGTCAGGTCAGTTAGGAATTTTAAGATTTGTTGTAGTAGTAAGAAATTGTACTTGTGCTTGAAATCTTTTTAATTTTGTTAATAAATATTTTAATTTTTAAAAAACCTCTAAAGGTCTTGGTGGACTCATTACTTCTGAAACCATGGCACACATCTCGTAATAAATACAAATTGCAAAACCGTTGTGACAGTGTGACCAAGTTTCCCTTGTGGATTTGGTCTGCCTGGCACATATCACCTGCCACCTCATAACACCATAAATATTAGATAGTCACTAATAAATTTATGAAGCAATTCAGGAGAAACTTCTTTACTCAGAGTGGTGAGAATGTGGAACGCGCTGCCACAGGGAGTAATTGAGGTGATAGTATAGATACATTTAAGGGGAAGCTAGGAGGGAGAAATGAAGATGATGTGTTGATCGGATGATTAAATGAAGAGGGATGGAAGGAGGCTCGTGTAGAATGGACTGACATAGACCAGTTAAGCTGAATTGCCTGTTTCTGTGCTGTAATACTTTATAATACAACTTTATCCAGTTTGGTGTACAACAATAATGACTTACTAAGAAATTGTGCTTCGGAAAGGTGAAGTGCCCTGATGGCTCAGTGGGTTTATACAGTAAATTTATCGGTCTAAGCTGAACTCACTGATCTTAGTGGGGTGTGGGGTAAGAGGGGGTGGTAGTAAATGGGACTGAGTTGGCTGGTCTTTCAAAGGCAGATTGGCACAATTTGGTAGCCACCGTTTGTTTGCAACAGAACTCTTTAGGATCAAACTACTTTTGGTTTGAAGTATAGTAACTATTGTAATGTAAATATCGCAGCAGCAAATTTCCACATAGCAAGATCCCACAAACAGCAATGACCAAATAATACATTTCAGGTAAGAACAGAAAATGCTGGAAATACTCAGCAGATCAGGCAGCATCGGTGGTGAGAGAATTAGAGTCAAGGTTTCAGGTCAATCGCAATTCAATAGAATTCTGATGAAAGTTTGAATGACGGACATTAACATGAAATATTATTTGTTTCTCTCTGCAGAGATGCTGCCTGACTTGCTGAGTGTTTCTAGCAGTATTTTAATTCTATTTTAGTGATGCTGGTTGAGGGATAAACATTGACCAGGACACTGGGAGAACTCCTCTGCTCTTTGTTGAAATATCTGTACGAATATAAGAAATAGGAGCAAGAATAGGCCATTCGGCCCCTCGAGCCTGCTCCGCCAGTCAACAGGATCATGGCTGATCTGGTTGCAGCCTTCACTCCACTTTCCTATCTGACCCCCCCATAACCTGTGACTCCCTCGTCAATCAAAAACCTGTCTAACTCAACCTTGAATAAATTCAAGACCCGGCCTCCATTGTCCTCTGTGGAACGGAATTTCAAACACTTAACCGGGTAAAGAGGAGAAATTCCTCCTCGTCTCCATCCTAGATGGGAGACCCTTTATTTTGGAAGAGTGGCCCCCAAGCTCTAGATTCCACAACCCTGAGGGGAAGCATCCTCTCAGTATCCATCCTGTTAAGATCCCTCACTTGCTGTGACTGTGGGATCTTTTACTTCCTCACGTGAGGGCAAAAGGGAGCCTTGCAATTCATCCGAGCTTAGTGGGTGTATAGAACTGAAGTATAGGGCTGGACCCTATCACTCCCTTTTCGACCCAAAATCCGATTCTTGTTAAACTTAAATGGCACCTTGCCCTGCTGTAATAAAGTGTTACAGCCAGAGAACTGGGTGTACACCCTGAGCCAGGACTCTATTCATTCTCTGAAGGCTCCCTCATCACCCACCAAAACAGGTGGGACGGTGGACTAAAGTTTCAGCTGAGGAATGCGCCTCCGATAGTACGGCACTACCCTTCAGGCTAGATTGTGCACTCAGGTCTCCAGGGTGGAACCCGGACCCATGGTCGGTAGTGGGAATGCGATTGCCAGCTGAGCTGAGGGCAGGGCGAGTCCCTCAGCGCATTACAAAGGCTGCCAACCATGCCAGCGTACAGGTGAGTCTCCTTGTTGGGTCCAAAGTTGTCGTTAATGTCTCTCTGCAGGTGGATGGCCAGATGAGGGATACGAAGGACTGGATCAGCCACATTGACCAGGCGATGCTCCACTTTGTCTCCATTCTAGAAGCAGAAGAAAAGCAGAGATCTAAAGCAAGTAAAAATTGCTGCATCAAACTGTATGCACCAGAATGACATGGCATTGGATGCACTGCAGACAGAAGAGCTGGAACAACAACAACCTGCATTTACAGAGCACCTATAATGTAGTAAAATGTCGTAAGGTGCTTCATAAAATTTGACTCCTTACCAACAGAAGGAGATATTAGGACAGGTGACCTAAAACTTGGTCAAAGTGGTCAGTTTTAAGGAGCATCTTAGAGAAGGAGAGAGAGGTGGATGGTTTTGGGGAGGGAATATCAGAGTCTAGGGCCTTGGCAGTTGAGGACATATCCACCAGCGATGGAGCAACGGAAACTGGGAAAACGCAAGAGGCCAGAATTGGAGCAGCGCAAAGATCTTGGAGGGTTGTAGGGCTGGAGGTTCCAGAGATAGGGGGAGAGGTTATGGATGTTTTAGAAAACAAGGATAAGAATTTCAAAATTGTGACATTGCCAAACCTAGAAGCCAGCGTGGCCAAGGAACCCAACTTACCTTCACCAAAACCCTGCCAGCCATTGTGAGGTCACGGTCGAACCAGGTATTCCAGATTCCACCACCGTAACACTCCACTCCCACCTGCAGGTAACCCACTTGCGACTTCTTTGACCTGAGCTTTACCTGGTAACATAAACAAATTGAAACAAACTCAACACCTGTCAACCAATAACGCAAAGAATGCAGTACTCCCAAAACCGCCCACCAATACACCACACGCGTTGCAGCAGTTCAGGAAGGCCACTCATCACCACCTTTTCAAGGGCAATTGAGAGATGGGCAACAACTGCTGGCCTTGCCAAAGATGCCCACATCTCATGAACAAGCATAAAAATAAAAACATGCACATAGACTGGGCAGCAACTAGAATCAAATGTGACACCAAAGTTGCAAACAGATTGGCTTAGTTTCAGACTCTTTTTTAAAAATTCATTCACAGGATGTGGGTGTCGCTGGCTGGACCAGCATTTATTGCTCATCCCTTGTTGCCCTTGAGAAGGTGGTGGTGAGCTGCCCTTTTGAACCACTGCAGCCCATGTGGCATAGGTATATCCATAGTGCTGTTAGGGAAGGAGTTCTAGGATTTTGACCCAGCGACAGTGAAGGAACGGCGATATATTTCCATGTCAGAATGGTGAGTGCTGCCAGGGAGAGGAATGGAGTTGGTAGGTAGGGAATGGAATTTGAAGCGGGGACTGAAAACAATGGCTTCAGTCTTTCCAATATATAACTAGAGGAAATTTCTGCTCATCCAGTACTGGGTGTCAGATAAGCAGTCTGATAACTTAGCACCAGTGGAGGTGTTGGGAGAGGTGGCAGTGAAGTGGAGCTGGGTGCCAGCATGCATGTGAAAACTAATGCTGTGCCTTTGGAGAATGTCGCCGAGGGGCAGCATGTAAAAATAGGAGGGGGACGAGGATAAATCCTTGGGGGAACACCACAGGTAATGGAGCAGGAGCAGGAAGCAAAGCCGTTACAAGTGATTCTCTGGTTATGATGAGATAGTTAAGAATGGAACCAATGCATGTTGCTGTTAAATCGGTTCTTTTTTTTCACTAATGTTGAGGGGTCAGTCCTATAAGGTTGGGGTTAATTCGCATCCCTTAGGCAGCATTCAGGAAACCTTACTCTGTATCTAAGCCTCATCACACCTGGCCTAAGAGCAGTCTGGGTGCAAAAAGTGGGAAAAGTATTCCATTCCCAACTCTGATATCCCCTAACTTGGTAAACTTAAAAACACAAAAAGAGAAGAGAAAGGAAAATATAGAGAGAGGAAACAGAGTGAGGGGAAATGAAGAGAAAAAAGGAAGATAAAAGACAGTTCTCCAAACAGGTAAAGAATTAAAGAAATCTTTGCTTCCAACAATCATAGAATAATACAGCACAGGAGGCTGCCATTTGGCCCATGCCAACTCTTTGAGAGAGGCAGCCACACCCCTGTTCCTTCCTCGTAGGTGTGTAATTTTTTTCCACACCGTCACTTGGTAGTACAGGACTTGAATATTGCTGGAAGGGGAGACATGTTACCAAAAACCTTCCTCCTGCACTCATCAGGACAAAGGCAAGAATGCCAAATTTCAAACAATCACAACAAAAGAAAAATTATACCATAGGAGAAAAGGGTGCTGATTGGTTGTCAGAACAACTCTGATTAGCCAAGGAGTTGCCATGGAGAAAGAAGTATAGGCTCCCCTGGCTCCCAGGTAATTCAAAAGAGGCGCAAGGCTTGAAAAGTCAAGCTCTTAACATGGCTCACTTACGCTTGCTAGAAGTGACATACATTTATATACAGTGGCCCATTCTCTGCAAACAAAAGGAATTTGTCTAAGCCTTCTCCATGGCAATGCTTCAGCCAGAGTTGAGCCACCAACCAATTAACACCCTTTTCTCCTGTAGTATAAATTGCTGTGAACATTTGAAATTTGGCATTCTTGCAATTGTCCTGATGAGTGCAAGACAAAAAGCTTTGGTAACAAGTGAAGTTGAGACCACAATCAGGTCAGCTATGATCT